>NC_086158.1:62378922-62648922 GCF_035149785.1 Candoia aspera | reverse complement strand
ATGACTTCACTTCACATGATTTTATTTATTTATTTATTTTTCAAATTTATATAGCTGCCCATCTCACAAACAAGTGACTCTGGGCGGTATACAAAAAGCTAAAAACAATAAATAAATACATTACAGGATATTTAAAAACCAACTAAAACACAGAATAAAAGACAAATGGATGTTAAAAATAATTTTTAATACTTTTTCATCATTTACTACCTAATACACAGACTAATATTGTCGACTTTTGCAAAATTTTCTGAAAAACAATTTCACCTGTTTTAATTTGTTTACTGCCTCATTTATTTATTGTGTACATGAATATGCTCCTTTGGGGGAAAAAGTACTTTGGATCAACAGCCAACAGTTGATTCAGTTGATTTCTATCACTCAGGAAGTCCAATAATTGTGGTACAGAAATCTGAATAATAATAATAATAATAATAATAATAATGATGATGATGATGATGATGATGATGATGATGATGATGATGCATTAAATTTGTATGTTGACTGACTCCCAGTGTCTCTGGGTGACATATGAACACTTAGCATCCTCAGGGTCAAGACACTATTGTGCCTGAAATCAAGAACAAGCTGATGTACTTTATAACTCATCTGCCCTACAATACCAATCAGCATACAAAAGCTCCCTAGATATCAGCTGAATTTCACTTCAACTCTTGTGAGAGACAGTATCATCCATCTTGTCTATGTCATCTTAAGAGACACAGGGCATCAGGGCAGCAGAGGTAGCTCTATAGTCCAATACCTCATCACAATTGATACCCCTAGTAACTTCTTCTTGAAGAGGCTGCTCCCTTCTGTCTAATGGCAGGGATAATCTGATTGGTAACAGTAGAAGAGAGGAGGACCTGAAGAAGACCTGTAAGTGACAACATTAGCTCCTTAGCAACAGCCCAAAAAGCAACTACTCAAGGCAGAAGTAGAAACCATCATTACAGCCATCCCTGTCACTTTAACATATCCTTCCTCCCTCCCTCCCTCTCTCCCCCAAGCACTTTTTTCTTCTGTGAATATAGCACTGCTATATTCACAGAGCTGTTGCTGTGAAGGGACTGACAGTTGGACAGCAACGAATATTGGATACAGGGAAGCTGTTGATATTATATACCTTTCTCTAATGGAATCCTTATGGTTCTGTTTCTGAACAGCGAATAAAACATAAGGATATGGAATCATATTGTCCAGGATTGCCTCTCCTTTGGTAGAAAGCAAATTCAACAGCCAAGAGTTGAAGTCCACACATCTTAAAAATACCAAGATTGAGAAACACTGCTCTATCCTATAGATTTTTAGGAAGCATAACTGGAAATAAATTTTCACTGGGCAAAACTGATTAATTTCAGTGTGAGATACGTAGGCAGAAACCATGGATGGTTTTTAAAATGTCTGATTGGAGGAGAGGTAAATCATGCTTTATTATGCCTCTGATTTTTTTTAATTGTATAGCATAGACATAGAATTAAGATAAGACTACCATTGTTATGATAGTCCTAAAAATTCCAAAATACTTGCACTGATGATGTTCCCTAGTTGTATAATGAAACATCTGCAAGCAAACAACCAAGCTCAGAGAGCACCAAGGGCTCCACAATTCTGAAATAAATGCTAGAACTCTGCAGGGTTTCAGTTTCAAATGGAAAAAGGGGCTTTGGAACAGGTGTGGGTATGCATGTAGCGCCTGCCAGCAAGTCCTTAAACCAAATCTGTCTTTTTTCAGGATCATGTTGCAGCTGCAAAGACAGCAGCTGTGCAATCCCAAGAAGAGGCACAACTTTAAGGAGTTGCCAGCAAGTGCTAGATCACTATCCCACACTCTCTGAAGCCCCCTTTTCTCTTATTAGTGCTGCCTAGCCCTAATAAACATTTAATGTTAGATTTCCATTTCCAGGTTTTGTATACACAGATACTCTGTTCTGGGTTGGCAGATCTGTGCAGTGGAGACATAATCAATGGCTGGAAAGGGAAAGAAGACATTTCTCTACAATAAGAGATAAGCACTTTTAATACAATATTTTCAGGCCCTTTTTGAAAATTAATATTAGAATTTAATGTGTTTTTCCAAGTCCTCAGAATCATCCAAGGCTACTAAATGGGCTCCCAAAGAATGTAATCTGAAGGGGCAAAGATTTCCTTCACTTTAACCTAGACCGTTTGATCAACTGGCCTTTCATTTTGAAAGACTATATTGCAATTAGCTGATCCCATTTCCCTCAGGTGGGCCTAATTTCCTATTTCTCTTTATCGGACTTTTTATCATGCTGTAAGATAGTGTGATTCTATTTATTTAATTTCTGAAAATGTAGCAAAATAATGATAAATGCAAGAGTGCTACATTTAATGGAAAGTGGAAGTGGAACACTAACTTGCTGTTTCTGATGGTATTATGGTATTTCACCTCTTCTGCTTTCAACATATTTAATTATGTATGAGTCTCTCTCTCTCTCTCTCTCTCTCTTTGGAGGAAAATAAAAGCCACCCTCAAATAATGTGAAACGTCTACCAGGAAAGGAGATTTGAAGATGATAAATGTTATTTAGAATCTCCATGATATGATTCATATTGTGATGTGATTGGAAACAATATTAAAACCTACCCAGGCTATTATACCTAAATTTTTGTTTCCATTCATGCAATATTGCTGCTGCTTAATATGATTTCTATTTACTTTGTTCCATTGTTAGTGTTTTATTGAGGTTGTGTCGGTTTTATCAAGCCAATCTTGACTGGAAATGGAGGTCAGGAGATCCAAAGCACAGGCAAAAAAGCAACTTCTATTGTATAGTCTCCATGGCATGAATTTGCTTGAAAATGTTCACTCGAAAATAAACTCTTTCTTTGCTGTCCTTCTGCTATAATATTTTACTTACACAAGTTTTGACAGTCTGATATTTAAAAACTTTACAAAATTACACAATCTGATTCTATGGTCCCTTCCTATAAAGTAGCATTAGAACTTTTTCCTTAAAAAAATAAATAATTGAATGAGTTTATTGGAGAGCTTCAAATCTAGTTATCTCTATCATCAATAAAGAAATAAATGTGAAAGGTTATTTTAATTATAATTTAAGTACATTCAGTAGTGCTATTATTGGCCAAGACAGTAACATATACAAATTCATTAATTTATGTTCCTTTCTTGTCAATGATAAAGGACGGTCTTATTGGGATGCAGTTTAGCCAAACAAGATATTTGAAATGCTTTATAAATCATGCATTTATTTTTCCTCATAGTGACATGTGAGCAATGAAAGGGAGTCATATACATGGGGAGGGGCGGGAAGAGAGACCAGATATTAAAGCTAGTAATGACTAGATAGATTCCTATATTCCTCATTTAGATTACTGTAAAATGTTCCATGTGGAACATTTCCCTTGAGATTTAACTGAAGAATTGGAAACCAGGGAAGCTGCAGGCTGCTGGAGATATGCTTGATCACTGAAAGGCAAGGCACTCATCCAGCCCTCAGCCAACTTATAGCTGAGTTCAGCCCAAGAAACCTATACCTTACCTCTAAGAACTATAGCAATTTTTTTTCTTCTTTCTAGGAAACAATTTCTTTTCCTTTGAATAAGGATGGTTAAAAATAATGCAGAAGTAATGTTCACCAAAGTACTAGGTTAAATTCTAAGGAATACTGCCAAAAAGGCTTTTCCTGTATCAACTCACTTCCAAAGATTGAAACAGTCAGAAGAAAATCACTCTTGAAGATCTCATAATACAAGCAGGAAATGCCCTGGCTTGGAATGCTAGAAACTAGAAGACAATGCAACTGTCTTGCAAAGAGTAACAAGGTCACAATAGCTGATGTCTTCAAACATCTTTAAGGGAAGATTTCACCAGGAAACTCTTCACCATGGTTTTTTTTTAAAATCATACTTCCTGATTTTGAAATTCAGACAGCTAAAAAGGTGCAGAGTGATGTTATAAATATGTGTAAGAACAACAACAAAAGGAATCATAAGGTAAGGTCCACCACTTTGAAGATGAATTGGGTTAAAATCCATGAATAAATTTTTAGTTTCAAAGCTGCCTCAAGCTGCTGTTGCTGTTGTTTCTCCTCCTCTTCGTCCTTCTTATTCTTTGGTACTATTAGGCAATATAAACAGAAGCTTACAGACCTCAGGGCTCAAATGTTAAAGGAAGATTACCAGAAGTGTCTGCAGGATCCAGTGCTTTCACTGAAATTATGAAAGTATTGTGTTGTTGCACCACAAGCTCTGCTCATTACACAGGGGGCAGAATTTGCATTGTGATGGCTGCTTTCAACATTCACTCTCCCTTGACCCCACCCCTATGGACATCTCCAAAGGTCACAATAAGTTATACGTCTTAAATAGTATTGATAAGGTCAACTTGACTAATCAATAAAATGAAATGAAATGATTACATATACCTTTTAAATAGAGAAACTGAGGCGATCAAAACAGAATATACAAAAGCAGTGAACTGTTGGACTAGTTTTTTAAGGACGGTCTCCTATGCTGTGAAAATGAAAGGCAAACTGACAAAACCCTGGACCTAATTTCCCTGTCAGGAAGTATTCAGCATGGAGGCTGCATTTGTCAAGAGTGATGTTTGTCAAGCTTGGGAACTTTAAGATTTATTTATTTTATTAAGATTTATTTTATCAATTTTAAGATTAATTTTATTTATTTATTTTAGTTGTACTGAAATGGTTTTAAATTTTAGCTGCATTTTATTGTAAACCGCCCAGAGTTCCCCATGAGGGGGAGATGGGCAGTGAATAAATTTATAAATAAATAAAAATAAAAAATAAATGTATGTATTGTTCAAATTTCTATTGCTGCCCATCTCCCCCAGACAGGGGGACTGGCTGGCTGGAGAATTCTGGGAGTTGAAGTCCACGCATCTTAAAGTTCCCAAGGTTGAGAAACACTGGTCAAGAGGCTTACATTTCCAGATGTAGAAGGCTATCTCAGATGCTGCACTGCAGATCCAGCAGCTTGAACTGGATTGATGGGAGTAGTTCATGAGAAAGTTCTCCAAAGAACTATGGTACCTTCTGAATCACTCAGTCCCCCAAAGCACTGATTGTTTTAATAATGCAAAACAAACAAACAAACAAACAAACAAAAACCCACAATGTTTGAGACACAGTAATATTTTAGCTGATCAATTTATTGGTTACACACAAAAGCTGAAGGTTGGGGAGTTGACTGAAACTTTACTTTTCACTCTCTTGCTCTGGTAGCACATTGCAGGAGTTGATTCTAGTACGTCTTGTTCACCTCGGAAAAGAACACATTCTACCTGGTCTGAAACCTAACGTTGACCAGAAAAGACATTTGTGAAACAGCGGGTAAGGTGGGCAACCCACAGCTTAAATGCCAGATGTGGCTCTCGTGCTGCTACTGTGAACAGTTTTCTCCTAATCATCCTGCTAAACTTCCATAATGTAGTTTGCTACCCAAGTAAGAGCCTTGGCTGTAACGCCTTCAACTGCACTTGATTTAACTTTAACTGTTTTGTTTATGTCACTTTGTAATGGTTTACAGAAGGCTACTTGGCAACTTAGAGGGGATTTTCATTTTTCTTATTTTTTTTTCCCCCCAAAGCCCTACCTACTACAATATCAGGCCTCTTCCCAGCATGGCTTTGGTCCACAAAAAAATACAAGTGCCCAAATGTGCCCACACTGAGATACACTCACAAACTGAATCTTCATTTATAAGTATGCACAAGAGAAATGAACCTAAATTGGATTGTTTTGATTCATTTTAGGACTACCAGACTACTGGGGCAGTAATTCTTAGATGACCACTGAATAGCAGCAGAAACTCTTACTCTTTCCTGCTGCCTCATGGTCATCTATATTTTTGCAGCCTTATTATTATTATTATTATTATTATTATTATTATTATTATTATTATTATTTGAATCACAGGTCCAGTGGGATTCCTTGATCACATTGGCAAATGATTAGAATATCTACACTATTTAAGTGTAGGTTGGATGACATGATAGTTAAGTGAATATATCATTGGCTCAAAAACAGTACTCAGAGAGAACTGTTTCACATAAGACTGGAAAAAGATATCAACAGAGGTAACAAAAGATTCAGGCTTGGCATCTTCCCTCTTTAACATTTTTTTATTAATGACTTTGAGAAAGGAGTGGAAGGAATGTTTGTCAAATCTGCAGATTACATAAAAATGGGCGGGATAGCTAATTTCTTAGGAAAAAGGAATAAAATTCAAAATAATCATGATCAGTTAGAGAAATGGAACAAAAGTAAAATATTGATATTTATCATAAATTAATGCAAAACTGTTCACTAGGAAACAAAAATCAAACACCTATGGATGGGATGAGAGATACCTAGCTTGATCAGAGCACTTGGAAAAAAGATATTGGAATAGCTGACTGCAAACTGAATATGGTTCAGCAATGTGATACAGATGCAAAACAAAACTAAATGCAGTTTTAGTTGCTTCAACAGAAAAATAGTTTCCAAAGCACAAGAAGTCATTGTTCTGCTTTATTTTGCCTTAGTGAGAACTTGCCACTCTTCTGTTTTAAGAAGAATTCAGAAAACAGGAACAAATAGAGAGAGGGACCATCACAGAATAGAAAGTAAACTCTGTGAAGTCTTGGGAAGAAATTGCAGAGAGCAGTCTTTAAATTCCTGAAAAGATATCACAGGGAAAAAAAGACAATAGTATATAATTCCACAGTGCAGGACATGGAACAATTAATCCAAACTGCTGGAATGCAGACTCCTGCTGAATTTTTAAAAAATATTTTCTACCAGTAAGAACAGCTAAGCAATGGTGGTGGACTCCCCTTCATGAAATGTGTTTATGCAAAGGCTGGACAACCGTCAGCTGGGGATACTTTAATTTGGATTTCTGCACAAAGCAGGGGATGAGATTTAATTGCCAGAACGGTCCCTTGCAACTATCATTTTCATTTTGCCATAGAAGCATATCGCTTGCCTGAAAGCTCCAGAAAAATGTACCAACTAATTCTGCCAGAGTCTGGATAGTTATAAGAGGCACCTGACCTCTTGGACTAATGACTGGCTAAGACCTAGCAATTGTTACTTATCTGCTGTGCTTAGATACTGTACTTTTCATTCACCCTAGGACCACTGAATGGAGCAGAGCTTAACACAGTGGAGAAGCTGCATACAGAAAAAGAATATTATCTTAAATAGCTTTAATGAGCATGTTAGAGAAGCATAGGTTATTGTTCTTACACACTTAGCCATCCCAAGCATAAAGAATTACATGCTTAGACAAAGAAGGTTTAAGATAAGTAAAAAGAGTCTTACTGACTTTATTCTTGGTTCAGTTACATCCATCTTCAGTGGAAAAATTGAAGTTCCTTGTTTCTTCTGTTCTTTACCTGAACTTAATGAACTCTTAGCCTTATAGCTGCTAAGAGCTGCGTGTAGAAAGTGGGAAGCACATGGCTTTAGGCCCAAGATGGAGGGAGCACAGCAAAAGCATGCTGCCTGCTCCAATCCAGGAAGGAAGGGAGAGAGAGAGAGGAAGCGGGAGTGGCAACAAACAGCTTCCTCAATATCATGGAGAGTTGCATCATGGAACTTACATGCTAATGACACATGCTGGATTTGCCAGGACCTCCAACATTTTTAGCAACTATTGCAAGCACAGCCTTATTGTTCATCTACCAAAGAAGGTAGCATTTGACACACTGACATTTAGTTCTATTTACATATGTAGGAGAGTTATCTGATTTGGTTGAGAATGCCATGACATCATAGAAGCCCTACAAAACATCATGTGGACCACCATAGCCAATCAGCTGAGAACAACTCAGAAGCTGAAGACACTGAGGTGAAAAAGAAAATGGCATTGAATAAATATAGATATTCATTGAAGTATAATCAAATCAATATTATTTTACCAGTAGTGTTCATTATATATACTTTTTGGAAGGAGATACATTTTGAATTTTAAATCAGCATAACTGCATGCAGAGCACATTTGAACTTCCTGTTAAGCAGAAAGCCTGCATATTGCCCTTCAGTGAAGCATGGGTCAAATGTAAAATTGTCACCGATGGCCTTTACTCTCATAGTGTCCATGATTTGTCTTACTTACATGCAGCAACTATGTATCCTGTGACTATGTGAACATGCTGATATAACCCTTAGTGTCAGTGTCCAAATCAGTTATCAGGCTTGGGACCCTGATAAACTCTGAGTAAACTAAAAAGGAAATTATTTCCAACTAAGTATATTTAGCATCTCTTTAGGTTAAAATCTTGCACTAAAACCAGACTGGCTTTATATATTACCCTAAGCCATCTTCAGGTTTATCTGGTTTGATCTTAAGATGTTGAGTGAACCCAATCACAGTGTGTGTAAAGCATGGTTTATAGCTGAAATTTATAGCTTATGTGTGCATCCAACCAAATCACCACAGTTAAGGCATAAAGTGTGTACCCACTCATGGAGTTCAATTGGTGTTGTCTCACACATGCAGATGGAGTTTTCAGACTAATATTATAGTTTTTGGATCAATTTCATGCATATCATTTGATTCAGGCTATGAAGAAGTCTATTAACTCTGTGTGTGTGTGTGCGCGCGCACACATGCATGCATGCATGCATCCATCCATTTTTTCAAAACCATTTTTTCTTAAGTTTCTAAGTGTTGTTATTGGAAACATGATTGAAATCTGACCAAAAAAGCACCACATTTTATAATAATATCCTGCAGCAAAAGTATGGCACTGATAACTAAACAATACTTTATCACCTTTGCCATTCTCAACAGCTCCCATTAATACTGAGATCAGAATGTTAGGCCTTCGATTCCCCAGATGACCATGCTACTGACAGGGCTGGCTCAGGAAATGACACTGAAAAATATTTGCCATGACACAGCCACAAATCACTACTGGACAAGTTTAAAACTCAATATTCTCTAAACTTGCATCTGTTACTTTCTTGTTAGAACATATAAAATACAATGATTACTTTCTAGATTCCAAAGTATTGAAATATTGATGGGGAATGATACGAAGAAATTTGCTGCATTTACTGAGCCCCAAATGTCAAAAGGTTTTTTTTTTTTTAATGTAACTTCTATGACAGAATTATTGGGAGAAATAAAGTTTCATTCTGGATTTTTTTAAAGGTTATGATTACACATAGTTTTCAAGCGCACATTTATTGTCATATTTCATTTTCTTGGAAATCAATGTGAAGTTTAACATCATCTATTCCTTGCTCCTAATAAGGAATAATCCCCCCCAAACTCAGTGGAAATTAAAAATGATGTCTTTGCACCTAAGTTAACTTAAAAGGTATTGTCCTTTAATTCACAGATGTCCAAAAATGTTATTAAAAGTTTTTCAGTTTATATTCTGCCTTTCTACTGTAGAATACTGGGCAGCCTCTACTGGAAGACCATGAAGACGGACAATGTCATGTTCAATTTTGCCATCATATTCTCATTAAATCAAAACAAAAAGCTCAGAAAATCTATATTATTTTTGCATTATATATGTCTATCAATCCTATGCCAATGCTAGTCATTGCCTGGTACCATGTCCACAGTATTAAGTAGCATTGGTCCATCCCTATGCTAATGTACTTTGTCACAGTCTGTCTGAAATATGAGAAAACACTGACATGATAAGGTGGTTTTGAAGCCTTCCTCATGGAAACACGTTCTAACAGTTTTCATCTGAAAGGGAAGCCCCCAATTGATACATCTAGCTGCAGTCACATTCCAATGGGACTGAAAAGTAAATCCAAGTATATTTTATCCCTCTCGCAGGTAGCTTCATCCAAACCCTTCCCCATAAATGGGCAAGCACAGAGATGCTCCTTTCATCTGATGTTCCCTTTCTTTCTTGAGAATAAAATTTTAGCCACAAAAATCCCTTAGCCATGGACATCAGGCATGTTTCCCTTCCAACTGCCCCCCCCCCCCCGATTAATTCTAACATTTTTTATGACAATTGTTTAGACACTCAAAAGATTTCAAGTATTTTATCTTCAGTTGCTTTAAGAATAGTATGCCATCTATATTTCTGTCCCCCATCCCCACCCCCTCATAGCTAACATGTCTATTTTTAAAAAAGAATTTTGCTGACATGTTCAAAGACCAGTCCAGTTTACAAGCAGGCAAGTTTGTAGATGCTTCCCAGGCTGTTCCACAACATTAGTTTACCCTGCATATAAGTCATATTTTAATTATAAAGTTCCTTGTGCATCAGAATGACCACCTGCCTGCTCTGTTGAGACATACCATAGCTAAAATGAAAAAAGCTTTAAACAAATAAAATCAGAAGAAAGGAATAAGAGTAAATGGATTAACTTTCCAAGATGACTAACCTAAATCAAACCTCATTTTGGTTTTCATTTTAAGCCACAGGAATAATCCATGTACAATAGTTTAAAATACACACACATATATATATATATTGCATCCTAAGTAATTTCCCCTCCTTTCCCTCTTTCCAACAAGATCAAATGTAGTATCAGTTTAATATCCGATCTGTCTTCTATCAGTGTGCTATATCCTCCTTTGGCAGAAGGGTGGTCTCAAAAATATAATTGCCTTGTTCATTACCTAATTTTGAACATCCTTAATAAAAGTTGCAATGAAATACTGAGAATAGTTTTCGAGAACTTGGAAGGAATAAATCTTTCATTTTACTCAAGTCAGATATCACCCTTGTTATTCTTTGAAAAAAAACATCACGGCAAAACAAGGAAATAACGACAGAAGATACTTTTTCTGAGCTTGTACAAAAGAGAATTCAAACAAATTGGTAGATAAAAATAAAAAAGAATTATTTTCTGCTACACATGTTTTGTTTTGTCTAACTAAACTGAGTATCTTTAATCTTAAAGGTAATGATGCAACTGATTGAATACTTTGACATTACTACATATGAAATATCATTCACTGCTGCATATGAATGATTGTTTATAAATACTATATCATAAGATAAAGTGAATGGAAATGTTGAAACGTGATGATTTGTATAGGAACCTTGCAACCCTGGGGGAAAATGTATGTATCAGAATGATATATCAGTGAACCTGGGCTGCCATAAGACAAGTGAGAGCTGCGGAACAGTTCTGGGATTGTGCAATAAAAATATTTCTATTGACATCATGCAAGAAAGCAAACATTTAAAAACAATAGACATTATAAATACACATGCCACAAGCTCAATATTTATCCATTTGTCTATAACATTATTTTCTAGTTTTATCAATATGAAATTCATTATTCTACTCTTCTGCAGTGGAACCAAATTATCTTCTGTCTTAGCTACAGAATGTTAAATTCAGACAGACAGAAGAAAGCCAATGTTACCAGATACATACACACACACACACACACACACACATATGAATCACAATCTAATCAAGCGAATGAATGAATGAATGAATGAATGAATGAATGAATGAATATGGATGGATGGATGGATGGATGGATGGATGGATGGATGGATATAATGGATGGATGGATGGATATCTGGTTTAATTACTGAATGGACCTGAAGTGTGGTTAAACATTAAACTGTAACGAATGTGTTTAATTTTTAAAACATAGGTTTAGAACTGAGAATGTTATTTACACATGATGGATCTACAACAAATATACAGTATGTGTGCCTTATGTAGATGGTTGGATTCCCCCCAAAGATAATTGTATATGATTCTGGATACTACATTTCCATAAGAATATTACTATGTTAAAACAGGTTCAGAGGAGGATGGCAACAATGGTACAGGGACTGAAGAACATGCCTTATGAGGACAGGCTAAAGGAATTTGGGATGTTCAGTCTGTAAAAAAGAAGACTGAAGCAAAATGTGATAGCTGTGTTCAGGTATATAAAACAGTGTTGTGGGGAAAATGTTCAGGAACTGTTCTCTATTTCCACAGAAACAAGGACCAGAAATAATGGGTATAAGTTTCAGCTACACAGATTTCATTTAAACATAAGAAAAAACTTCTTGATGACTTTGTGGTCTTTTTCAACTACACAGTTCTATGATTCTGGGAGTAGGGAGGAGTCCAGTTCAGGCATTCTGTCTAACCAGATATTTACTTATGGGTAAGAGGGATAAGTCACCCAATCAGAACTACGCTCTGACAACCTTTTTTTTTCCAGCCTTGACCCATGACACTGCTTTTGAATTGCACCTGTAGTATTTCCCCCTTATTCCAATACTGTCCAAAGGAAACTTCAAGCTGTACATAAAGTTAGGTTCTGTTACTCAATACCTTGAAAGAAAGTCATGGCGACACATTTACAGGGAACAGAAGTGGTACAACCAGGGTAGGGACCAGCAATCAGGACAGCCAATCTAAATTGCAAGCCAGTATACATTTCTGCCAACCCCAGAATGGGTGGATTGCACTTCTACTCAGCAGTAGAGAAAGACGCCAAAACACAAACACTCAAAACTCTGGCAAGTGGAAAAGGTTCTCAGGTGCCCCCCTCCCAATAGTTCAGAGGTGTTTGCAACACTGAGGTTACAGATTTTTCACTTTGGACCTATACTGAAGTAGTAATATTCCAGTATTGGAGGATATCTCCTGACAATTCTTAAATTAGCCAACTGAAGTTGGCCTTCAGATATCTTTGTTGTACTAGTGATCTGGTTATTGGGAACCCTTTGGGTTAACCTATAGTTTCCACTATTTGCAAACTCAAATCAGGATGACTCCTGCTAATGCAGTCAGAGTAGAGGACACATCACTTATGAATGTTAATCACATTAGATGATAATAGCTTGAAAATTACCATCAGGAAGGTGCTATTTCTGGTTTCCCCCAAGCCTTTTTTTTTCATGCACTCTTCTTGAACAAAAACATGTAGGTAAAATCCATCACTGCTGAACTTTTCGGAAACAATATATACAAAACTGCAAGTTCTTATTTACATATCTTGGAATATTAATGTCAATAGCATACCTAGAGAGAAACTACATGAACCCCCTGTTCACCTCCATTTTCAGTACAGTGCTTGACTTGGTTTATGGTTAAGAATTGTATAAAATTCTTAGCAAACTACATATACAATTAAATCTCCTGGATCTTCCAATGGCAATTAATATCAGTGTCAAGGTATTTTCGTATGCTGAGTCTATGGTTAGTTATAGAACTGATTCTGGTCATCCACATGATCCAGAGTTTTGAGCTGTGTAAGTTATATTTAAAAGAAACTTTAAAAAAACTGGTAAAACTTCCCTGAAATCTTTTGATAGTAATGGTGGAAAAATAATAATAATAATAATAATAATGAATTTTTCTGAATTTTCTCTGTTTCTTTCATAGTGAGATGAAGGAAAAACCAGTAGAGCCAGTTTAAGTTAGTCTAGTCATGAACAAACATGGGCCAGAATTTGATGTAGACAGGAAGGCAACTATCTTATTCCAAACTGATCAGACAAGCATTTAAAATAGAAAAAACATAGCAATGTGATGATGATGATGATGATGATGATGATGATGATGATGATGATGAAATAATGAGGATAAAATACCAAAGAAATAATTCAAATTTGTATGTACTTTCAGCTTTCATCCAACTAAATTCTGGATGGTTGCCTCAGTGCAAATGAGCATGGCTTCAAACAAAAAGATACTTTAGACAAGTAAAAGAAATTAGAAATTACATTTTTTAAAATAAAAACAGCCTTCTTGTGGTTAGCGTGAGTTGCTGTTATCTATCCAATTACTCAGATGTAACAGTAAGGATTTAAACTGGGCTTCATCTTCTTTCTACCTTTTAAAAGCATACCTGTGATAAGAATACTTACGTTTCAGGGTTCAAAAATAGAACTTTTTTAAGTGTCAAAGGAAAAAGAGAGCTTGTAACTCGCCATTTTATCATGAAATATAATTCCTTTGCAATGAAATGAAGTAATTTGTCACCTGCTGTGCAATTCACATTTCCATATAGATCCTGCGCACCACTCTATGGCCCACCATTGCCTTGATTCCTTTCTCAACTTGGAAACTTTATAAGCTGCATTTGCGTTAAGCTGTTCCTGATATGCTCCAATAAGTGTGCTTTAGACACAATGTTAACATAAGGCCAAATCTGTAATACGGCATGGACAATTAAGTGCACAATTTTTGTATAAATGCAAAATCCCTCACTGTGAATTATTTAATTAATGCTCTACAGTTCATTTAATAGCGCTCTTTCAAAGGCCATTTCACTCACAGAAAACTAATTTCATTCTTCGGGTTGATTTAATTAGATTGTATGATATATGGTATTGTTAATTCAGTGTCTCTCTTACCCGGTGTCTCGGCCGTTGCTCCTATTGTCGGCAATCTGTCAGCCCCATTTTTAACAGTATTGAAAAATTCAAGCTTTATTATTGCTCACTCACTCTTTCTCTCCCATCAGGAGGAAAGTAATGAGCTTTTCTTCTTATGAGAGCAAGCAGAGAGCGTGGTGCCCTCAGTGCTTCAGGCATCAAGCAGTATTAACAGTCTGATTCATGAGTTAAGTTTCTAACTGCCCATGGCTATTAGCACTCAGTCCTTTGGCTGTCATTTAGTTAAAAAGACTCTTCGGTTAATTCACTCTTTTAATGAGACGGTGCTATTCAACTAATGTATTTTACTGTATGAAAGGTCACACCAGGAAGCAAAACAGATTGGAGGGAATGTAGCGGGAAGCCTGGCTGTCAAGAAACAGATCAAGCCTTGCAGGCATTTAGCAGTCACTGCGTCTGTAATAGGGTACGGAACTGATGGGGCAGTGTTCACCTCAACAGTTGAGCACCATAAATCAAGGCTAAATAGAAAGCAGATTAATCAGAGCTACAGACAAAAAAAAAAGCACGTGTTTCATTACCCATATAATCACTAACATGATTGCCAGACAAGCTAAGGCACTGTACATAGGGGCTGACAAAATATAGTTCAGTAGAGTACCCGAACTGAGCTTGGTAGAGCAGCATTTGAACTAAATCTCATCTTTTTTTTGTTAAGTCACCTCTCTGGATATCACTGGCTGAAAAAGAAAGGCAAGAAGGAGGAGAGAGGAGAAGAAGAGAATGACAGATAATTCTAACTGGGGTGTACTTAGGGGTGTTCTATTTGGCAATATATCATTCTAGCAAGTGCCATGATTATGTTTCTCTGCATGAACTAGGAAAAGGGTCACATGAAGCAACCACACGGATGATCTCCCTTTTCAACTTTTGGCATTTTAAAGTGATTGTGTATGCCTATGCAAAAGAAAAAGAGATACTGTATAAGACAAAATAGAAAAGGCTGAACTTAATGAACTCATATGTTCCTGATCTCGGATCCAATATGTTTTTAATTGTTTTCACGTTGGTTGCATAAAAGTCAAGTTTGGGAACTTTCAGTAGTTTAAGGTTTAATATTTTTTCATATCTGTCATGGCTGATATTATACTTCATCATACTTCTCTAAACACAAGGCTTCTTTATGCTCATGGTAAGCATGTCATCAGTTCAAGGTGAAGTAGTTCCTTGAATTATTGGCTAGAAGTTCTACAATTTTGTCTCAGATTTGAACCTATATAGCAGTTGAGTGGCAACACATAAGACTATAATCTCTGCTCAACAAACAACTAAGAATAGACTATTTTGAGCCTGGATTGAACAAACAGTCTGCAAGTACTATTATACCATGGATAATACCACAGTTTGTCTGCAGTGCTGTACTTCTGTGACTAGGCTTGGTAAGAGCCTTGCATGAAACACTACTTGATGACACAATCTTACTCAAATGTATTTTCTAATGAAAAACTAAATGTTCTTGATTTTTTGTTAGCTGAAAACATTCATCAGTCCAATAAAGCGCTTCACAAGGGCAAAGTATAAAATACAGGGCTGAATTGAAAGTTCTCTTAAGAGAAACTCTACTTCAAAATTAGACTGAAGGAGAAACAGACTAAAATCCTATCAATTTTAGAGGGAAGTAGGCAAACTTTTGTGGAGGTGTAGTAAAACATACTATTCTTGCTAGGTAAATACTGTTAAGTCAAGCTTGACTCAGATGACCACATGGATATGGCCACCTCAATTTCTCCCTTTAGCAGTTACCCCTTACCTTAAAGGATTGTCTATCCCATAACCCCACCCCACTTTCCATGAAATGAAATCTGACTAGCCAATAAATGGACAACTTCAAACCAGTCCTGGAGGAAAAAGGCCTTTTGAACTAATGGTTATTGGTTAACATTCAGGCAGAGAACAATCATACTCAGGGGATTTGGATATTGGGCAGATGGCCTGCTGAGTTCAATAGAGTGCAAGCATCTTTGTCCCTACCCCATAAAAATTCATCCTATTATTGTAGAGTCGGTCTAGATTTCAGCCAGCCTGGTGTTGAAGTCAAGTTCTAGAATGTGTCAATCTCTGGCTTGTAACTTTTAGGGGATTCTGAGTTTCAGATTTCCATAGAAAAAACTACCTGCAGAAGGTGATGGGGAGACAAGAGAGGAGAGTTTGAATTTCCCTATTTCTAATCTTAGGGAGGGAGCTGTTAGCCCTTCAAGGTAGTTCAGATGAGAAGCACAAGAATGAGTACAAATTCTATTTTTATTGTCAGGTTACACTAACAGAATTTTGCAAGACTGAATATATTTCTCCCCTTCTTTTCTTTTACTCTCTATAAAAATAGGGAGGGTGCCTTCTGAAATGCTTCCCATGCCCCCCTACTCCTTCTGTGGACTGAGATGTCTTTTACATTAACAGTTGTCCAGTCTACACATCTTCCTCCTGCCTCCCAAGGTCATTCCATGGTTCCATTACAGGAACTGACCAAGCCTCCATATTTAGGACTGGTAACCCAGGAGACTTCGTGATCAAGGTATCTTCCCTGCCAGGTAAGTAGGAGAGTTAGTATTGCTATATGTATGTATAGTATGTTGCATGCTATAACAAAGTTTAGTGGTACTGAACTATCTTCATTTAATTTTTCAATATTGCTAAACATGTTTCAATATTCGTACATTTTTCAATTTTGTTGCAATATAGTACATACAATATAAGTATAATGAAGGGACAGCACCCTCCATTATCTACAACGCCACATAATTGTGGGAATTAGCTCTACTTTGAGCATGTTATCGTTCTTTTCATAAAGGGATCAGCATCTCAGTAATGAATTTCTATTCATCATGAAGTAGAATTCATTGTACAACTCATAACTATAATTTAACATGATCAACATGCAGGGAATCTTACTTTGTTCTTCAAAAAAAAAACCTGTATTCCTCATTTTTATTGAATTTCAGCTTTGTAGACAGCCTTAAATACATTGTTCTTGATGTGCAAAAATGTACAAGGTTTTTTTTGTGACTTTTGTTGTTTATGGAGAAACTGAAGTCCTCAAAATGGCAATGTTGTGCCTTGGCAATAGAGAAAGCACAGGCCTGTCCTGAAACTTTTTGGTGTCTACAGTAGAAAAGCAACTCTATCTCAGGTTACATAGTGCCCTAGCCTAATCAAATTACTCTGGCTCCTAAGGCAGAAAATCTTCCTGTACATAACATTAAAAATCAACTGCCTCACTGTACCTAATGAAGGGACAAGACCTGGCCAGGCAAGTCTAGCATCCTAGAGCTGTTTTCATTCTACACTCCTATTATTCCTTCCCAATACTCAACCAAGAATATTCCCTTTGAACTTGTAGGAATGACTTTCTTTCTTCCTTTGAATATATTTCAAAAGCTCATTGGTTAGTTTGACTTTAGTTTGTCTGGTTTTGTTCTGCCCCCTGGAACTATCCTTGTCCTTGCTCTATTCTTTAACTCATTTCTTTCACTGATTGCCTTATGGAGCCAAGCATCCTGGCACATCCAAAGAATAACAAGTTCTAGATTTCCTTGAACTTTATTTATCTGTATTTTATCTGTACATCTCAAGATCTATTTTGGGAAGAAAAGTAGGATATAACAATGAACCAAATAAATGAAGTCAACGGTTGGAAATAATGTATTTGCACATCAGTTATGGCTCAAAATTCCTCAGGGATCAATTGTGCACATAAATTGGAAGTACATCAGTTGCTATACTTCTGAGCAATACTGTACAGATCATTGGAATCATTTGCATGAAATATTAAGTCTGTGTGGCAGAACTCAAGTGGACCATTAGATGCATATCAGAACCACTGTGTGCATGCCAAATCTGTTGAATTGGCATACATAATTAGAGATTTCTTTATTTTTTTTTTAAAAAAATAGTTCCATTATAAATGCAGGAGGATAAGATATAGCCAGGCCAAAAGTAAATTATTTTTTAGAAACAGTAATTTTCTCAAACTATAGTAAACAAATCAAGCTGATTTAGATTTCCTGAGCAACTTCCAAACCAGCAAACCGTATGTTTAATTACCAAACATCTGTTGCAAAGACCATCCCTCGCTTTTGTAGCACTAATATCACTGTATGAATTTTAAAATCTGTCAGCAAGGGATCACCAAAGCTTTGGGAGCAGAGAGCAGCTCACTTTAACCCTTCAACCAGATAATCTAACTGTAATCCATTCAAAACTAATCAAACATTTACAGAACTGCAGTAGCACAGAGCAAAACAATCCATCATCTTCATACACTCATTACAATGCAACATCTCAATCTACCTATGTAAATGAGGCCTGGGATCAGGCATTGGGTCCATGTACAGAAATTATAAACAAATATTCATCCATTATGCTGCTGAAATTTAACAGCTGAAGTACTAACAGTAGCTGAACTCCAAGCCCCGAGTATCAATTATTTATGAACCTTAAAACTGACAAGACTGTCTAGGTGAATTAGCTGCATATGTCAAGCTTTGTTATAAATCCCAGCCTACTGTAAAACGCATATACATGGAATGTATGTACAAGGCTGACAATATATCAACAGGACGATGTTAATAATTTAGGTGAATGGGATAGGGAGAAAGCACCAAAGAGCTGGGTTCAATGATGGGCTTCAGATTACCAGTAAAAAAAAAGATTTTTCCAATACAAAGTATCAAATAAAGCATTTGCTTTATTGCTGTACTGTATTTTCAGCATATTTTTTAAATAAAAGCAAAGGTAGGTTAGGTATCACTTTAAGCTGCTTCAATGGCACTGAACAACATTAGAATTTTTTTTCCTTCTTTCCTTCCTTCCTTCCTTCCTTCCCTCCTTCCTTCCACACTTTTTGGTTTAGATAAAATGTGTTCATTATAGCTAGAAATGAATATCTTTGACAGGTAGTAAAAGTAGTTGATTATGAGCTTATTCATTACTTTGATATAATTGCACAGAAGTTTCCTATACAAATGGTCTCTCATACATAATCTGCCACAGCCTTCTACATTTCCATTCAGGTGAATGGGCTTACCTCAGCATGGACTATTTACTTACAGCTGTATTATTGTTGCATACAAGGAGTCTATACATACATACATACATACATACATACATATGGCTTTTTTATGAATTTAAGAAATTTGCTGACCACATGATGCTAGAAGGTGTGTTCTAGTCTAGATTTGGCTGATTGTTGATGAACTTATCAACCTTTGAGAGGACTTAAGGGGTCCAGTCAAAAGCCTTCCTTATCTAACACAATATTGTATGTTATTTTCAACAAATTGCTTAGAATATCTAATAAAACACTTTTCTTATTCCAAACAATATATTTTGTAATTTAATTATACCACGGCTTATACGAATCGAAGCAAAATGATAATGAAGCTCCATTCTGTTGTTCACATTCTACAAAGAAAGATACACTTATTTAGAAAAGGAAGCACACATGCCTTTGACTTCTCAGTATCCCATTGTGAGTTTCATGATGCAAAGGGGCATATAGATTTGTCAGGTATAGGATAAACATGGAAAGTGAGGTGCATAAAATCCTTATAAGTACTGATGAGTCCTTGGTCTAAGAAACACAATCCACAAAACAGCCCATGCAAGACTAGGGGTGGGGGAGGAGGTGGTTTGGGTTTGGGTTTTTGAGGAGGGGGGCATTGCTTCAGCACTATTTCCTATCAATGACAATTGCAGGAAACTGGTAGGCAGAACCAGTTTCTACTAGGTAGAAGAAGATTGCCCTGGTGTTAAGACCCAAGGCTTCAATAGTGTCTTGTAGGTGGCTGCAGAATTGTTGATGTTAATGTAATAGATGGGGGAAATGATTAAATAAGTGAGAATAGTCACCTCTAATATATTTAATGAAATTCAATCAATTTTACAATTAAATTAAACATAGATTTTGTTCTGTACCTATGCCCCCTCCCTATTTCATTGTACTGCCTTGTCCATTTTTTGAAATGTGGCTCCTGGCATGTCACTGAAAGATATAACGCAGCTCTGCTAAACAGAATACTAAGAGAAGGGTCTATGGACAGTCTGAAGAGATAAGCATTCCTTCATGAATTTAGAATTCCAAGATTGATTTTGAAACTAGGATTACAGTATGATCAGCCAAAGCTGCTGGAAAACACCCTGGTACTGCAGTGAAGTTCAAATGGCAGCCCTCTATGAGACTTATCCCCAGTGACCATCAGGAAAGATGACATGCTTGGTAGCAAACTACTTTCTCTTCACTGCTGCTGCATCAGTAGGGTTCTGCAAGTGGCTGCAGATGCTATGTCATCCTCTGGGAATACTGTACAATACTAACCATAGCCTGAATAGTATTGCCTATCACATAACTGATCTGAGATGGATGGATGGGTGGATGGAGATAGATAGATGATAGATGATAGATAGATAGATAGATAGATAGATAGATAGATAGATAGATAGATAGATATCTTTTAAATTCTGCCTTGAGTATTATTTCACTGCATTTCTATTCCATAGTAAATTATTATTATTATTATTATTATTATTATTATTATTATTATTATTATTATTATTGGTAAATAGTAGTAAATCTATCTACATTTCCTGACAGTATAAGCAGCTTCTTCAGCAAAGGATCGTTACCTTGTCGTGGTGCTGGAGCTTGAGCACCTCAATGATGCCATGAGCTAAACCGTGAAGGGCCACCCAAGACGGGAAGGTCATGACAGAGAGGTCAGACTAAATGCGATCCCTGGGGAAGGTAATGGCAACCCACCCCAGTATTCTTGCTGTGAAAACTAAATGGATCAGTACAACCAGAGATATGTCGGTATACCATCGGAAGATGAGACCCCCAGGTCGGAAGATGGTCAAAATGCTACTGGGGAGGAACAGAGGATGAGTCCAACTAGCCCCAGACGTGATGACGCAGCTAGCTCAAAGCTGAAAGGACGGCTAGCGGCCGACGGTGCTGGTGGTGAATGGCGAATCCGATGTTCTAAGGATCAACACACCATTGGAACCTGGAATGTAAGATCTATGAGCCAGGGCAAATTGGATGTGGTTATTGGTGAGATGTCAAGATTAAAGATAGACATTTTGGGTGTCAGTGAACTGAAATGGACTGGAATGGGCCACTTCACATCAAATGACCACCAGATCTACTACTGTGGACAAGAGGACCACAGAAGAAATGGAGTAGCCTTCATAATTAATAGTCAAGTGGCTAAATCAGTGTTTGGATACAACCCAAAAAATGACAGAATGATCTCAATTCGAATTCAGGGCAAGCCATCTAACATCACAGTGATCCAAATATACGCCCCAACCACAAATGCTGAAGAAGCTGAAGTAGAGCAGTTCTATGAGGATCTGCAGCACCTACTGGACAACACGCCTAAAAGAGATGTTATTTTCATCACGGGAGACTGGAATGCTAAGGTGGGCAGTCAAATGACACCTCGAATTACAGGAAAGTATGGCCCGGGAGAACAAAATGAAGCAGGACATAGGCTGATAGAATTTTGCCAAGACAATTCACTCTGCATAACAAACACTCTCTTCCAACAACCTAAGAGACGGCTTTATACATGGACTTCACCAGATGGACAACACCGAAATCAGATTGATTACATCCTTTGCAGCCAAAGGTGGCGGACATCTGTACAGTCGGTAAAAACAAGGCCTGGAGCTGACTGTAGTTCAGATCACGAACTTCTTCTTGCACAATTTAGGATCAGACTAAAGAGATTAGGGAAGACCCACAGATCAGCTAGATATGAGTTCACTAATATTCCTAAGGAATATGCAGTGGAGGTGAAGAATAGATTTAAGGGACTGGACTTAGTAGATAGGGTCCCGGAAGAACTCTGGACAGAAGTTGGCAGCATTGTTCAGGAAGCAGCAACAAAATACATCCCAAAGAAAGAGAAAACCAAGAAGGCAAAATGGCTGTCTGCTGAGACACTAGAAGTAGCCCAAGAAAGAAGGAAAGCAAAAGGCAACAGTGATAGGGGGAGATATGCCCAATTAAATGCAAAATTCCAGAGGTTAGCCAGAAGAGATAAGGAATTATTTTTAAACAAGCAATGCGCGGAAGTGGAAGAAGACAATAGAATAGGAAGGACAAGAGACCTCTTCCAGAAAATTAGAAACATTGGAGGTAAATTCCAGGCCAAAATGGGTATGATCAAAAACAAAGATGGCAAGGACCTAACAGAAGAAGAAGAGATCAAGAAAAGGTGGCAAGAATATACAGAAGACCTGTATAGGAAGGATAACAATATCGGGGATAGCTTTGACGGTGTGGTCAGTGAGCTAGAGCCAGACATCCTGAAGAGTGAGGTTGAGTGGGCCTTAAGAAGCATTGCTAATAACAAGGCAGCAGGAGATGACGGCATCCCAGCTGAACTGTTCAAAATCTTGCAAGATGATGCTGTCAAGGTAATGCATGCTATATGCCAGCAAATTTGGAAAACACGAGAATGGCCATCAGATTGGAAAAAATCAACTTATATCCCCATACCAAAAAAGGGAAACATGAAAGAATGTTCAAACTATCGAACAGTGGCACTCATTTCACATGCCAGTAAGGTAATGCTCAAGATCCTGCAAGGTAGACTTCAGCAGTTCATGGAGCGAGAATTGCCAGATGTACAAGCTGGGTTTAGAAAAGGCAGAGGAACTAGAGAACAAATTGCCAATATCCGCTGGATAATGGAAAAAGCCAGGGAGTTTCAGAAAAACATCTATTTCTGTTTTATTGACTATTCTAAAGCCTTTGACTGTGTGGGCCATAACAAATTGTGGCACGTTCTTAGCGGTATGGGGATACAAAGTCATCTTGTATGCCTCCTGAAGAATCTGTATAACGACCAAGTAGCAACAGTAAGAACAGACCACGGAACTACGGACTGGTTTAAGATTGGGAAAGGAGTACGGCAGGGCTGCATACTCTCACCCTACCTATTCAACTTGTATGCAGAACACATCATGCAACAAGCTGGGCTTGAGGAATCCAAGGCTGGAGTTAAAATCGCTGGAAGAAACATTAACAATCTCAGATATGCAGATGATACCACTTTGATGGCTGAAAGTGAAGAGGAACTGAGGAGCCTTATGATGAAGGTGAAAGAAGAAAGTGCAAAAGCTGGCTTGCAGCTAAACCTCAAAAAAACCAAGATTATGGCAACCAGCTTGATTGATAACTGGCAAATAGAGGGAGAAAATGTATAAGCAGTGAAAGACTTTGTATTCCTAGGTGCAAAGATTACTGTAGATGCTGACTGCAGTCAGGAAATCAGAAGACGCTTAATCCTTGGGAGAAGAGCAATGACAAATCTCGATAAAATAGTTAAGAGCAGAGACATCACACTGACAACAAAGGTCCGCACAGTTAAAGCAATGGTATTCCCATTAATAACATATGGCTGCGAGAGCTGGACCATAAGGAAGGCTGAGAGAAGGAAGATAGATGCTTTTGAACTGTGGTGTTGGAGGAAAATTCTGAGAGTGCCTTGGACTGCAAGAAGATCAAACCAGTCCATCCTCCAGGAAATAAAGCCAGACTGCTCACTTGAGGGAACGATATTAAAGGCAAAACTGAAATACTTTGGCCACATAATGAGAAGACAGGACACCCTGGAGAAGATGCTGATGCTAAGGAGAGTGGAAGGCAAAAGGAAGAGGGGCCGACCAAGGGCAAGATGGATGGATGATATTCTAGAGGTGATGGACTCGTCCCTGGGGGAGCTGGGGGTGTTGACGACCGACAGGAAGCTCTGGCGTGGGCTGGTCCATGAAGTCACGAAGAGTCGGAAGCGACTAAACGAATAAACAACAACATAAGCAGCTTGGTAGAACTTGCAATAACATTTTTCCCAAAGTTTAATCAGCTTTGCTAGTTCCCTAAATATTTTCATTCCCTCTTTTTCTACAATGTGTTAATTGTAGCAAGTCAACCTATCAATCAGTATGCTATAACACTTTAAAAAGCCATTGGGCACATTTGTTCCTAATAAAACACATTAAATCGGTTTTTAAAAAGCTGGAGTGCTAATCACAGTTTTGCCATTGATTGTTTTTGATTTCTAAAACTCTGTACATGGACAATTAAATTCAAAAAGCATTTCAAAAGTATGCCCAGTTAAAGAAAAAGTGGAACCCTATAGTACTTGAGTGGGTGAATGTGAAACCTGGTAAGTTTTTTTCCTGCTTTTTTCCATGGCAAATTCAGCTCATCTGTCAGAAGAAAATAAGGCCACTAATAACTTTTTAAACGCAGGGTTATTACAGTGACAATGACCTGATTTTTTTTACCAGTATCATTAATGATGCTTAAAAGAAACCGTATTTCTGCACTTTCTATATGAATGTTAAAAAATCTACCATGCATTTCTATGAAAATAAATTTATGAAATCTGCCAAAAGAGATGCATCCACGTATGCAAGGAAGTCCCTAAGTTAGAGATTCTATCTTGCATAGAATAGCATGCTGGGCTTTGGCTGCAATTATATTATACCAGCCAAAACATGTCAAACTGACTGGTATATACTTACTTTTAGCAGGAAATTATCAATGTGGTACAAGTACAACTAAGGATGCTAACCTAATCTACATGATGGTAACCTTGTATATCCTTGATTGACCAAAGCCATGATGGGTGGCAAATATCAGTGGGCCATCTGCTCATGACTATGACATATCTACAATTACAACTTGAAAGGTAAGATGAGTAAATGGGAAGAAGCATGAATTAATAAATGAAATGAAAGAATTATATGTATAGATAACATAGAGATACATTCAGAAAGAGAGAGACAAAGAGAGAGGTGTATTTGTGAAACTCAAGAAGAGATATACAGTAATGGAACTGAATGAAGGTGGTCTGATCTTGTTGAGTGGAGTTGATGAATATATGCAGGGAAGGGAAGATATAGGTTTAATTTTGAATAAAGGGATAAATTTATGTGAGAAAGTATGAATTGCTATCATCTAGATTGTGGATCAGAGGAATGTAGGAATCCATAAACTGGTATTAGCAGCAAACTAGAATGCTAACATACAGTAGTGTGTAATGATATTATCACACAAATGCCAACCTTTAGTACTTGAATTCCAGTATCTGATGCAAGTATGTAATTGTGGGATTTGTGTGATGTTATCATCATGCACATTTCCTCATTTGCATCTCTTCCCCACAGATGACCATGATGATGGTTGCATGTTGCACTCTAGTAAATGGCAATAATCATTTTAGAAAAAAATATGCAGCATTCTATAAAATCATGATCTGTGGGGAAAACTATTTATTAGGGGACATAAATGGATGGGAAAGCATGAGATAAGAAGATTATTGGGCCATTTAAAGATGCAAGAATGAATGGAATAGCAAACGTTTGGCAGGTATTTTCTTGGAGAAAAATATGTTTTGAATGTGTGATTGAAATATAAATCTATTAATGTGTACATATAATACAGGAATATAAAGTATGATCAATTTGAGTGACCATTTGATGAAAAATAGAATAGTTTATGAAAGGTACAAGGATGATGGGAGGTTCCGCCTATGGGGCAATTTTTTGATAGTGTCAAGCATGAATCTTGTGGGAAAATAGACATGGAGGAAAAGGCAAAAGGTTAAAAAATGAAGGTGCAAAAATGACTGGAGAAGAGAAAGTTCAAATTCTGTAGGAAAAAGTAGTAGAAGGTAGATTAATTTCTCAAGAAGTAAAAGGAAAGTGGATGTAAGGAAAGAGGGTGTAGAAGCAGCTTAGAAAAGATTGGAAATAATTATCTGCACCAGAAATGTATATAGTTATACTAATGGGGAAAGTGAAAAAAATGAAAAAAGATCCAACTTGTGGAACAATGAAATAAAAGAGAAAAAAGAATTGTGTAACAGAATTTTTGCTCAAAAATTGGAGAAAGGGGAATACAGACTAATATAGAACAGATTGAATACCATTTGTTTGGCTGAGAAAATCACCCATTAGTACATCTCAATTTTATCTAGACTATGCTTCAGATTATTATCATTATTATTATTCAGTTCATTAGCTGTTCTGATTTACTTAACATGCTGTATCTTAGGTGAGCATTCATTACTGATACTTCAGATACCAGGCATAATCTGACTGGTGACCCCATTAATATACAAGAAAAACTCAACTGAAAAGCAAGATCAGAGCAACATGCACAGCACTTGCTCTACACTCCATTAAATAGTTCAATATTCATCAATACTTTTTTAAAATTTCAACTTCCAATCTAATAGTTGCTTTAGATACCTGTTTCTTCAAACAATAGCTCAAGAAGTCATTCTTTTATTATTACTATTTTTCATTCATTGTTTTCTTTCTACTGTCATTTTTTTTCTTCTTCCAAAGTACACATTGATCTTTAAAAGACAAAAGGACTGGGTATTGACTGGATTCATTCTGAATTACTGGTGCTTCTCCTTAGAAATGACTTCTTGCTTCATCTTTTTAAGATCACTCATCATCTTAAGAGAAGTGAGTGATGAATATGACTCCAGATAGCATGGTGAAAGGCTGATTAATTTTCTCAGAGATTTGGCAAAAACCCACTGCATTTAAAGTTCACCTCTACTAGTGCATATTTATGTCTCAGGTTGCCCGTTGAATATGTGTTGGTTTGCATGATCAACCCCAAATGCCAGTATCTCCATACCTCACTCTGCCTCACCTTTTCTCCCTTAGCACTGTTTCATCATTCCTTGTCTGTGATTCTTAAATAACTGAAGTGCCTCTTCTTTAGATGACTTCCATTTATATCTTCATAAATACAGAATTTTCCCCTTTCCTAAAACTAATTGAAGGAATATTTTACCCTCCCTGATAACATGAAAGATGGATATTAAGTCAGGCACTAACTTGGAGTATGTTGTAATGGAAATCTCAGTGATACAATTTTAATTCTTACACTCTTACTGCATCCAACTAGGTATATACATACATACATACATACATACATACACATACACACTATGTCATTGTCACAGAAGTCCACATATAAACAGTGCTAAGTACCAGAATCTCATCTCTAAGGTGCACAATTACATTTCTTCAATCTTACGTATTTTACTTTGAATGGGATCTTCATTTTTTTAAAGTTTCCTTTTTTCTGTTTGCAATGAAAACCTGTTTTATTTAAACTGGTGGTGACAATCTATCACTGAGGAATGCTTATATCAAATTGGGAAAGGACAATATAGGCAATTGTCTGTGGCCCAAATATGGAGAGGCTCCCATCCAATTATGATTCAGTATTCAAAATGATGAGATGGATCGTACTTTTCACTCAAGGCCATAAATATAATCAATTAAAATATACTTCAGAATTATCTCAGAATTTGGGATTCTTCCACATACTCTCATTTATTGGCCCAGTTAATAAAAGAAAATGAAGGCTAAAGTTCTATGCATGTAGGATGTAATGAGAAGTAAGCCAGAAGGTGCTCAGCTGAACATTTTGCCCCAGGACTCTAAATTTCTTAGCAGCAGTTATCAAGCTAACACATTTCATGTGGAAAGGACTTCATTTTGAAATTCTTAATTCTTCTTTCTTCAGAGTACTAGCAAGGCTGCTTACAAGTTTCAAAATCATTCAGTCTAGCTGTCAAGTCTGCTACAAGTAACTTCATTACACATTTGCCTGTTCCCTTCTCCGGCCCATTCCCATTCTTCAAAAGCTGGCCCAAAGCTGGATTTGAGATACAGGCTGCTTCACCCAGCAGCCTTCTTATCAGTAAATCCTTCAGCAGTGCAATAGCACCTTTTACACTACAGGGTGGTAGAGTAGTAATCAGGAAGTCTCTCTCAGCAATAATGACTATTCTGAAGCTTTCTATAGCTGATAAGATACCAAAAAAGTCTGTTCGTAATATGTGGATAGGGCATATTACTAATATCCTTAAGTTCTATTCCATGTCTATATGTCCTTCTTCCCTCTGAGAGATGTTGATTTTTTTTTATTTTTATCTAAGTTGGGCAAGTTGGAGCTTCTAAAGATTCTTAGATGGATCACATTTATTATTTAATTTCCCTCCAGCATATAACCAGGTCATCTAAATAGGGCTGCATAGCTCCATTGGAATTACATTTTTTCCTCATTGTCCACTTTTTTACAACTGTTGAACAATTCGAGGGCAAGAGTCCAAAAGCCTAAAATACAAAGTAGTAAAATAAAAGTACTTAGAATAATTGCATGAGCGAAATACAGTATATATTGTATTGCATATATTATATACTGTATTTCTGTGCCTACCAAAGCAATTCAGAGAAAACACTTTTTTAGAGTCACTTTCAAAGCATACATTACCCTAATATATATATGATGGAATGATGAATATATGATGAAGTTTTAAACCTTTTTGCAAGCATAATTTCTGAGAAAAAAGATTAAACAATAAAAGCTAGCAAAGTTGTGCAGTGGCTCAGAAGACCGCAGCTGTCTCTGGTAGCATAAACTACATTTTTAAATCTTGCCAGGTAATTGTATGCTTGTCTTCTTAGAAATCACTGAATTTATACTTCCCCAACTCCTGCCTGTAGCATAACCTAACCAGTTTACATGAAAAAACTTTAATTGACCTAATAAATATATTGCCTTTCTGTATTTTGGATTTTTTTTCCTCATGTCTAACACCCACAGTGTCTGTAGAGAAACTCAAAATCTTCAAGATGGTAGGTGCAGCATCATGATTTAAGCCCCACCCCTTTCTATATGTGCCAGTGTCATACACGTTATAAAAGGGATGGGGTTTCAATTCTGATGCTACACCCAGTATCTTGCAGATTTTGACAGCCCCCCTGCCAATGCCCATGGCTAATCCAACTTCTATTGCAATTTTACTTAGAAGAAAGATTGATCAACTGGATGGTTTTCCTCCTAGGTGTCCATGGAGATGTTGGATTACCGGTTTAAATAAAATATAATACTATTAATTTCTGATTGATGAGAATTTGTTTGGACTATTAGATATTAATCCTTCAAGGTGTTCATAGAAAAGAATAAGAAGAAATTTCATTCTTTTTAAACAGCTCAGCTGAACTTATAATATCAATAGATTTTTTAAAAGATAATTATGGATACTTAAAGAATTTGCAAATATTAAAAAAAAACCAGAAGAAACAATTATACCTCTATGTAATCAGCCTAATGTATACAATATTTTAAGATACAAGACACTTCAAGAAGATAGATTTAGATTTAATACTGGGGAGGGGTAGTTAGCATAAAAGAAAATCCATGGTGGAACTGACTGCCTAAGGAATCTTAAAACAATTTAAATATATGTCAATACAATTCTAGTAATCCATAGTTGTGATATAAAGTAATAATTAAGCAATCCTCTACATGTCTGGTCCAAACAAATATAAGTACATTCAATAGGCTTACTCCTAGGTAAATAGAAATCTAAGTTGCCGTTTAAAATTGTGGATTTATTACAAGCTATCCTATTTCTCTGTGGATTGAATTACAAAAAGAGGGTAGTGTGAACTGATACTGTCAAGTCTGCTGATGAGAACACTTGTAGTTTTTATGTATTGCAGGGCTGTAACATCTTGGAAGCAGCTTGCAGTAGTTAATGGGTTCACTCTTCCTCTCCAGCCAGCAAATAGTTAATACTGCCGGGCACTATTGTCATCAACAAATCAATTGCTTCTAGCTGGTAAATGTTAAGAAGTTCATTTGTTTAAAGCACCATGAAATAGTTGCCTTCAGGATCTCATCCTTTAATTTCCTGCACTGAGGCTGAGGTGCAGGACACCAATACTGAAAGATAAGATTAACACATTTGATGCTGAAGATCTTTTTTCACACTGCACTAACGTCAAATACTTCATCATTATCTGTGGAGTGAACTCTGTTTCCTCCACAGTTCGAGGCAGTGTCAGGGGAATGGAGGAGAGCAACATTGTCACATTAAAACACATGTATTAAAACATTGTCACATTAAAACACACATTAAAACACACAATATTGTTACATATTGTGTAACAATATGAATACAAAATTGTATTCATATTGTTACACAAGGATATCAAAGAACCTTGCAAAAATGTGTATTTGTGTCTTGTCAGAAGAGATAACTACTTTTCAATCATTTTTCAACTATTTCTCTCTATTTTAAGAAGTAATTGGATAGGGATGGCAGTGTATGGGCATACTGATCTGTGGCATATTGACCATTCTTCCCTTTAAACCTGAAGTGGACAATCTACAATTTCAACCCTGCTTTTCTAGCCATTGGAACCTCATCCAACTGTACCACCAATTTTTGGCAGTGTGATGGCCAAAGATCAATCTCCAGTTTGCGGATTAAAACAATTTACAAAATGTAAAATAGGCTTAATGGGTTTTTTGAAAATCTCTATCCAGGCCTCTCAAAATACCGGAGCTCTTTTGACCTCAAAATCTATCTTTCCCAGTGATATGATGTGAATGTGTATTATTATTATTATTATTACTACTACTACTATTTCCTACCTTTTTATATATAACTCAGTATGTAACTATGTAACTTTATAGGTCATTGGCTCCTTCATTGTGGCCTTCAATCCATCAATCAACAAGTGGTTACTTACTCTGGTTTAAATTCTGCTCTCAAAACATAGAATTTATTAATAAAGTCCTACAGATATAAGATAGTGTCTCCCTGCATTCCCTTATAGTCTCTTGGACCAGGAAGGCCATTATAACAATAACCACAACTGTGACATATACAGGCAACAAAATATGCAGTGAAGCATTCTTGAATTTATACCCAGGAAACTAATCTTTTCTAGTTTTTTTCTTCTCCAATTAAAGAATGCTGTGCAAAAGTGCCAGCTTAAAGGTATATGGCACCCCTAGGCCTTATTGACTAATAGCACCAACTCCCACCATTATGGACATTTGCATTTTTAGAATAGTCTTTGTTTACAGAAGGAGGGGTGGCATTGACTCCCCCTAAGCTTTGGTGCCTTAAGCCAGGGCCTACTCAACCTTAGCCTAAAGCTGGCCAGCTGCACAACTTTCTAAGAAAAGCTGCACTGTCCTAACAGCCAGGAACCACGCTGAGACGAGGAATAGGTCTCTAGTGTTTATTACTGCTACATAAGACAGAAAATCCTAACAAACTGAAGAAGCGTGGGAAAAACCCAGACAGATAAACCCGAAAAGTTAAGGCGGGTCTGATCTGTGTCTCTTTGAATGGCTGCTTAATTCCTCAGTACTACGCATGCATTTTCCCCCCTGGATAGGGGCCCCCTCCTGCTCCCATCAGTACTCATGACATGCACAGCCAATAGAAAAACTGACTGGAGGTATAGGAGTGATCAAATAAATAGTTTATCTTTCCCTGATCAAAAATTCTCAACACTTTTTTTAAAAAAGCATGGTACTGAGAGTTTCAAACAAACAGCAGGGAATTCCGGTTAAAAGAAATTATTTCAGGGAAATGTATCTTTAAAGAACCATGTATTACAGAGCTTCTCCAGGAATATCTGTCCTCAATTTGGCCCTTCAGGCCTTCCAGCAATGCACCCATCACCACTGTAATCAAGACCATCCACCTTGCTACTGGTCACCCTTTTCTTCTCTTTCCTTCCACCTTTCCCAGCATTATAGACCTCTCAAGGGAGCTGGGTCTTTGTATAATATGTCCAAAATATGATAATTTCAGCCTGATCATTTGTGCCTCAAATGAGAACTCATTTATTAAGCTCCTTCCTGAGATCTTTGTCTTCCTAGGCTTTGGCTACTCTTCTTAGCGATTAACACCATTTGTTCTGACATCCAATTTGCTTTCTTCTGCTTCTTGGTCTTTGGCAGTCTCTTTTCACATTCATCACATTATTTGATTTCATTTCACAGTTCCTCTGGGTGTCCTATCGATGAGGGTCAGGTCTTCAGAGCAATTCCTGATGTTCTTGAAACTCAAGATCATATTTTAGAAACTGGATAGCTTTGTTCCTCCATTTTAACTTGACTTACAACTTGCACATGAACAGTTCATGATCTGTTCCACAGTCAGCCCATCTCTTTTATCTCCTTGTACCAAAAAACCCCCTCAATCTGGTATCTGTATATTCCATCTGGTGTTGTCCATGTATAGAGGTGCTGTTTTGGTTGTGTGAAGACTATTAACAATGAGGAAATCATTGGACTGGCAGAAACTGATAAGTCATTCTCCTGTTTGATTTTGGTTTCTTGGGCCATACAGTCCAACTACATTTTCCTTCTTAGTATTTCCAACTTCACCATTCCAGTCTCCAACCACAAGCAGCACATCTTGCTTGCATGGTCTATCAATTTCAGACTGAAGTTGATCATAAAGTTTATCAGACTCCTCTTCTTCTGCATCAGAGTTGGAACATAAAGTTCCAACATAAAATCATCATATTAAAGGGCTGACCTCAAAATCTAACTGATATTACTTGGTCATTACATTGTACCCAAGTACTGCCCTATATAAACCCTGACTATGAAAGCAACATAATTTCTTCTTCATTTTCCATGTCTTGAGTAGTAAACACTATGACCTTCTGAATAAAAGTGTTCAAATCCAATCCACTTCAATTTGCTGATGTTAATTAATTAATTTATTTCATCCTTCACCATACTGAGCTTTATGCTTCTTACATTCCTACTCTAATTCTGTCTTTGCAGCTTCAGGTTTTCTTTTTTTGTAAGGGAACATCAACAGTTGAAGGCTTTAATTTAGCCACATCACAAACACTGTTAGTACTCTGAAAGATCCTCAGATTCCTCAATAGCATATTCAGTACTATCCAACCTGAGGTGCCTATCCTCCAGCATTAAATCATCGATCTCTTTATCTTCTCTATGCATATAGTCTTTTTGATAAAATATAGGTGTGGTTTACCATTGCCTTCTCCTGGCATTAGTGTTGTCACTAAAGTGATCATTCGACTAAAGCATCTTCCTGTATCACTGCTAAGTACCTGCATGCTTTAGCTGGACAGTTGGGATGACTTTCATGCTAGGAGTATATACTTTTGATATATACCCTGGCATTCTTCATTCATCCCTTCTAGGAACATCCATCACCACCATGATGTGGCAACATAGCAGGACTTGGAGGGAAGAGGGTGCTAAGAACTTCCCTAAATTTTAAAAAAATGTCTACAATGATACTCTATATTAGGATACATTGCGTGGTTAAGTGATTAAGTTTTTTGTCTGTAGATTTTTGAAATCTGTAAACAAACAATTCTTCCAGTCAGTGAAAATGATTATTTTATACCCATAGTCTGTGCTGGGATGCTCTAGCTGTACCCCAGATGATCTCTGGATTCTAGCCAGGAATTGCATCCAAATATTTATATGCTGGGACAGAAGTCTGCCTCCGATCGAAATATTCCTTCTACTGGAAAATATTCCTTCTGTCACTCTCCTGTCTTCCGTCCTTTGAATCCAACCAATGTGACTCGACATAAGTGAACTGAAAGTCAATAGAGCTAGCAATTTACAGAATTAGAACAAGTCAAGAGAAAAAAAGTGTTATTTATTTATTTGTTTGTTTGTTTGTTTGTTCCTCACATTTCTTCACCACCCATCTCACCAAAGCAACTCTTTTTAAGTTTCACTTCAATCCATAAGATCCAAGATTCTGTGAAATTGAAGCTGCTGAGATTATCATCTCTGGGGAGCGGGGTAGAGAATCCATTTTGCAGGGTAAGTCTAAGAATCTTCTACTTTTGAAGATGGCTATGGGGATATATCATTTCATACATCTACCAGTACATGTTCATAATTAAATTCAATGAAATCATATTTTAGGTAATATCCAAGAAGTCACTGTAAAAATTAACTTTATCCATGTAGTTTTAGATCCAAGATGACTACCAATGGCCAAATATGGCACATTTAATTTAAACCCTGGCAGCAAGGGTAGGTTCCCCAGCAGCTGTAATAAATTGCATACAAGTGCTACAGAACAATAACAAAAACTGTGAGCCATCCATTTCAGGACCATTTACAAGAAATCAATATCAATACTTAATGCAATACTAGTGAAAAATGAGCAAAGATACAGAAAGCATAATAAACCAGTAATGAAAGACCTTGCAGTGTTTCACTTTGGAAGAAAAAACTAACTGTCTATATTTTCATGTAGAAGGATATTTCACCAAGGAAATGTACTGGAGGTATGAGTGTTTTGCAGATCTAAGTGTAAAATAACCTCTTTATTAAATTTTTAAAAAAAAGTTCTTTAAATTATGGATTACTAGCTTAGTAAAATTCATATGTATGGAAGACAGTTGATCATATCTCTTGTACTGAACTTCTTTCACTGGAGTATTAAAGTCACATACAGAGATTCTGTACATTTTTCATGATACATATAATCAGGATTGTATTTGGAATGCAGAGATTAAACTTTCATTTGGAACTGGGGAGAAACATATGAAACTTTTGACATTGTTGGTTGCTAAAATAGGGTTATATGCTACACATAGTACAGATCCAGTCAGTATGGGTCTTTATGTTGCAATTCAGGATGTGTTCCTCCCACACCGCTTTAGCTATACACGGGTAAGAATTCCCGTTCATTCTAGAAGAGAAAAAGTTCAAAATGTACAATAGGAAATATTTATATAGATCAGAATGCCCGTCCTTTGCCAAAATCTTCCATGCACAGGAGGTTCTGGCTTGCAACTATGGAATTTCAATTCAAAGTTGAGAAAATAATATTGGAGAAATTGGGCGGAGGGGGAGGGATATTGGAATGAATCTTTCACAGCATTCAGCCCTGCAGCTCACAGCAAAAGGTCAGTGGGCAGGCAAAATTGATCATCCAAGCAATTTAAGGGCATCCCTAGTCAGACTCAGTTTCCTTCCAGTGAGAGAAAACCAAACATACAGTCTGTGGTTCATTTGTATCCTTTAAAAGAAAAATTGGGAAAATGCTTTATTATAATTATACTAGTGAGAAATGGATGGAGATAAGATAGAACAGATACCTTGCCCCAGGGAACATTTCCAGCAATCCCCACTGCATTCTCCATTTCAGCTAATTCCAGCCAAGGGGAGGACCACGGGACCAGTATCATTCTGAATTGGAATTCTATGATTTATAGTCCCAATTCATTTGGATGAAAGCAGATTAGGAAACAACCCTGCTTGAATAGGTTCACCTACTACCTAATGAAATAGGTACAAGGAAAGGTATTTCTATTTCATGTTTATTTTGATAGACAGTTAGATCCCAATTTTATTTTGTTAGTTTTATTTTGATAGTATACAAGGCAATTTACAGATATATCAGATATAGCTTGATGAACAGCAGAAAGACACATGATTTTTTTATCTATCTATCTATCCATCTATGTATCTATCATTTATCTATCACATTTATATAGCCCCCCATCTCCACATAACACTCTGGGTGGCTCACAAACAATTAAAAATAGTATAAAAACAGCAAACCAATACATAAAATAAAGGCAATAAAAACAATATAAAACCATACAAAATCATAAAACAGAATTCGTAGCTGAGGTGATCATCTACATATATAACAATCAATATAGCTATTGAATCTGCTCTACCATACTCAGGGGCCCCATGCCTGTTGGCAAAATCATGTTTTCAAGGCCTTGAGAAAAGCCAGCAGGGTTGGGGCCAATCTGATCTCCAGGGGATGATGTTCCACAGGGCAGGCACCACAACAGAAAAGGTTGTCTTCCTGGGCTCCACCAGACAACACTTCCTGGCATACCTGATGGGACAATAGATGTGATTGGACAGAAGCGGTCCATCTCTCCTTTAGCTAACAAAGATTCACATTCATTTGTGGGGTGTGTGTGGGGAGAGTATGTCTCTCTAAGCAGGATAAAAGTGCTTTTCACATGCCCTGATATTCAAGTGAATTTAAATAAAAACATTTTTAAGAATTTGTGATTGAAGAGGAAAAATATAATAATTAATTTAGATAAAGATAATGCTGTAAAATCTCATTGCCTTCATCTTTTTTAAAAGGTAAGAAAAAATAACTGATCTCATTACTGATCATAAAACCATAATAATGTAAATTTAAAGAATAATTTGCTAAATATATGGGTCAAAAGAGATACTTTCTCTCATTCAATAAACTCTATAAAAGAATCAATGGCAGCAACAGCTTGATTTAAAGCTGGACCATATTGTTTTGCCATTATTAATTCTTCAGGTTTTATAACTCATTTAAGTAATCTTGATCTTTAGAAGCTACTGTTACTTTTTGGTAATTGTTGACCAAAATAAATAAGGTTACACTTTGTTTATTTTCTGTACTGTTCTTCCTTCCAGCAGTACAACACTGACAGCAATCTTAAGTAAAATCATCATAATAAAATCAGCAATCCTTTAAAATAATAAATACAAAATGGCAAAAGGCCATCTGGTCCTGGGATTTATGGATTGCTCTCCTATAAACAGTGGTTGAATGGGCACTTCTTCAAATGTCCTCTAAAAGAAGACAACATGGGGCATCAACCAAACAGATTAAGAAAGGACTGAAGCTTGTTCTGAGGGATAGAAAATATTTTTAAATGATTTGAGAGTAACAGTCAAAGGAAAAACTCATAAACAAGATGAAGGGACTGATGACGCTCATGAGAAGATCCACCTCTATCTCTACTTCGTGCTACTGCTGGAAGTGCTTCTCTTTGTGGCCTTCCTCATCTGCAGTACCACCTGCTCCATCCTCTCATCTTTGTTGCCTCCAGCTGAGAAAGCCCTGGGCTGCTGCCTCCCCTTCATGCTGCCAATTCCTTAGCTCCTCTGTCTACCTCAAGCTGCTAGCCTCTACATACTCAGATTAATATTTAATGTATCTAATTTTCTTCCTGCCCCATTTTTTAATCTTTTGGATGGTATCCTGCCCCTTTGAGGGTAGGTGGGTCCATTTACTTTCCAGTATGGGTTCCATGGTGCTGCTCAAAGGCTGATGTGGCCCTTAACCTCAGGTACATGCAGGGGAGGAGCAAATAAATGTCATACATGTCATGATCTCATGGCACAAATGGTACAAATTGTGCAATTTGAATTTGCTGCATTTGCACAGTGACATCATGACAAATGTAATGTTATTGTGTCCAGATGCCTGCTGCCTCAGTCTTATTGCAGATCCCTTACATCTATGCAACATCTACATATGCACATACACATATTCAAAAGAATACACCAATTACTCTTTAAAGAGGGAAATTTGATGTTGCATAACTAGATATCTGTTTGCCCCATGAGAATTCCTGCCTTTTTCTCCTTAATTATGCAACAGAATAGCTTCTTTTTCCTGTCTGCTCCAGGGAGTCCTTAGAACAAATTTTGAAAGGATGAAGAAGTGAGGACAGAGGAAGTCACCACCTTCTTTTTCCAGCTGATAGATTGGTTTTTTGCTTATCGTAAAAAAGAATTGTAATATTGCATTCTAAAATGCTTTAGTTTATAAAGGATCTGATTTCACTCAGCCATATTGCTATGATGCCATTCATGACAATTACCTTGACAACAATCCATTCACCTAGTTGTGTGTAAACAGAAATTTGCTATACTCTACAGTGAAAAGCTGGCAGAAATTATTGCACACCTATTTGTATTCTTGAGCAATGGGAGAAGGCATATTTGGCAGCAACTAATGCCAACTATATATTCTGTGTATATATGTGTATGTTGCATTTATATTAGGGATGGCAAATTTTCTCAAAGTCAAAGTACAGCTTTGAACTACTGTCCCTGATAAGCAGAAGGGATACAAGTAACCGTACTATAAGGGTGGTCATGTCAAAGGAGGGGTGGGGCTAATTTCTTTTGCCTTTTTATTTTTTATTTATTTTTGTAGGATTTAGGATTTTTTTAAGGGTGGAAATGGGAGCAGAAAGCTTCTGGGAAGCAAACTGCTACCATTTCCATCCTTTAAAAGCGTCCAACGCTTCCCCCGAATGGTGTCAAAATGGCTGAATTTCAGAGTGAAATTATGTATCATTTTCAGGGGTTAGGGAAAATAAGGATGGAAATTGGAGGCCTTTTTATGCTGCCAAATGTCCTCCACTGGCTGATTTTGTGATACAGGGGTACTAGAGAGCCACAGAGGTGGTGCTGGCAAGCTACAGAGGGCTCACATGCTGCCAATCTCTGATTTTCAATACTCCTGGTCAAAGATTTCTCTTTTGTTAAAATTCTTCACCTTCTGTTTGCCAAAATGAATGGATTTGGTTTTACAGTATATTTCTGAAAGTGGTGGGAATTAGCTTTCACTACTTATTTTAGTAGCTGTCTTTCAGTCAGTGATAGTTCAGCATTTGATTTTCAAATTTTACAAATGTTCCCGGGTAAAAATGTCACAGCCAGATAAAAATGCCATTCCATACTTTGATTTTTTGTACAGGATATATCATATACATGGCAAAATGAGCATTTGCTTCACTGCTCGTTGGCACATTAAACAAAATGGTAAAGATTTTATCATTGCCTCATCCTTTATCAGAGTTACCATTAGTACTTTCTATTATTAGCAAAGGACCCAAAATGGGAGTCTCAAGCCTGATCAAAAGATATCTTACTGCGTTTTAAAATTAAGACATGAAAAATGCAAGTGTTTTGAGTAGACATGAACACAATCTTATTCATTTCTACTCAAAAGTAACTGACTAAATTTAATGAACTGACTAAATTTATACTCCCAGATTGAATATATCCTAACCCTTTTCCTTAAAAATAGTATCAACCATTCAATTTATGAGGCTGGTTTCCACTTTCTATTTGTATACTCATAATCAGTGGATTATACTGTATCTTATGAGTCTATTATTTTAGGTTTATGCATGAAGGACTGTAGATCAAACACAGCATATCTGCTTCACATTTAGAACAAGCTGTTCAGTTTTTGGCATGAGAATAGCTCTGGATTAGATGGACCAATTATCTGACTTGGTTGAATGATAGAGTACTAGAGCTGGAAATAATCATCTAGGCCATCTAAGCCAATCACATCCCCTGTCCAGTGCACAGTTCTTCAATGCAAAAGTCCAGGTTAAAGCACCCCAGGCAGATGGCTTCTGGCTTCCACATTAACACAGCCAATGAAAGGGGATCCACCATCTCTTTGGGTGACAGGGTGAATTTTAGCAGCACACTAACTAAGAGAAAGTAAATGGAGGTGAGATAGTTTCATTCAAATTTGGCAAGAGTCCATTATGTCTGCAGTGGTTTCAATCTGCCTGAGACAAAGAAAAAAAGTAAGGCACCCCATCCTACCCTCTGGAATACTAGTCCAAAGATGAATGATCGCTGCTTAAAAGCTTCCCATGTGTAACTGCTAAGCACTTGGAAAGACAGTTGTCTATATCACTCAACCACATGGTTAAGACACACAGTTTCACCTTTTTTGCACCTTGAAGATTTCTTGCTGGCCACAGAAGTCTAGGAACATCAAGCTAAAAGCTGCTGGTGTCCCATGGGCACCACATAGTTCTCAGGCATTTTTAAAAAATCCACACTTGCAAAAAAAAAAGGCTGATAACAGAAAATAGGAGATCTATGTACGTTCAGTTATTCTAATTATTTGGAATGCTTTTAGCAAATATACTATTTTCTGTAGGGTTACTCAGATGAAGTATGAGACCACAAGCAGAAACAGGAAGTCTAATATTGTAGCAATTATGACTACCGTTGCTGCTGTTTATTATTTTCTAGGGCAAAGTGGCTTGTGAGCAAAATGGTTTGAATGATTCACAGAAAATCTTGTATGATTGCTTCATCCTAAACCTCCTTGTAATTTAAGACCGCTTACTGCATCACTAAAAAGCTACTGTTGGCTTAGTAGTCTGGGTAGCATGATAAATATGGTCCCAGCGTTGTGTGTTGGTGACACATCCAATGAAAAGTAAAATGGGAAGTCAAAACCCACAAGCCCAAGAAAACCAAAAGGGAAGGATTACAAGAAGAACACATAAATATTTCACAGGAAAGGGAGGGAGGGAGGAAGGGAGGAGTCTAACATGTTTCAGACTGAAATGTTTTTTCCTTAGTAATTCAATGCATTTTTTTCTGTCACCAGATAGTATCACTTGCTCCATGATCTTACCATATGCTGGATTATATGGATCCTGGAATACTAAAGACATAGTTTCAGTGTGACAGCAAGAATTCTAAATCCATCCCAATCAGCAAGAGTCTTCAAGCATATGAATGTGAAATGCTGTTGTGTTCCTTCAGTATTGTGATAGAGAGACAAATAGACAGACAGATAGACAAGCAAAGATAGACAGTTGTAGTTGCTTAAGAAAAGTTTTCAGGTCTTTTTATTTCAATAGAGAAGAGAAGATTCAGAAGAGGCATGGTGGGGAGGGCAGAGATTTAATACCCAGTAGATGGTGCTGTACTCAAATTCTATAGCATTCTACACTAGATATGAATATACTGTATCTTGGTGAAAGTCATTAGGTTAGAAAGTGAGATTCACAGAAATTGTTTCAATATGTTTTAATGTCTTTATTTTAATGTCATCACACTGCATATGACATTCTAAAATTTGGTTATATTGAATCCATTAACAAGAATATTTGTGGGGATTTTATGAGCTTTAATATATTTTTCTTGGTGACCCTGTTCTTTCATGATGGTTAACTTAGTTACAGAAAGGATAGCCATCTCATTCAATTAAATAAAAGGAAACGCATTGTTTTATCTCCCCCCACAAAGAAATGCTTGCTAATTATTAACAAATGGCAAAAAAAAAAACCTGAAAAGAAATAAATGGTATTAAAATAAGCACTTTTTGAATGAGGCAAGATTAAATTTCTCTTTGAAAACATCAGGGATGTGTGGATTTGAATGCTAAATATTGTAATAAGAGCAGACAGGAGCACCATTCTTTAAAACAAAAGAGAGACAGTGGGAATGAATGGAAGCAACTGAAGGCTTATTTGCTTTCTGGTGGTGCCTTTCTCACATTCTGTGAGCTGGTTAAAAGCGTTTCTTTTGCTTTTTTTACTAATTTTAGTATTTTGTAAAACGTGACAAAATGTTTTGAGAAAGGAAGAAATCTGGAGTTGTCCATTTTAAAAAGCACGTATAACATAAAGAATCATTAAATTCAGAAATTACTTTGAGAGATGGAACTGTTTTCAAATTATTAGGCGTGGAGTCCTTGGTGCTCTCTGAGCTTGGCTGTTTGCTTGCAGACATTTCATTACGCACTGATGATGCTACCTAGTTGGACCAAGGAGTCCAGAGTTCAAGCCTGAGCTAGTTACGTTCCCTTCTCTTCTACTCACTCACAGGCAGTCCCCCGCTCCTTTTTCAACTAAGTTATATCCTGTTTCTTTCAATATGAGTAATTTAAATATGGCTAAATCTGGATCCCATCTATTGGGGTTAACATTTGAATTAGAATGTTCCAATGCAATTATTGCAATTTTAAATATGCTATTTTATTCAATTTTATTATTTTTTGTTGTGGCTGTTTGTTTATAATAGATTAACTGATATCATAGATTAACTGTTTAAAATAGATTAACTGTCATTATAATAAACTATAGTCTTTCTATTTCTTTTTTATTTGTTTTGCCATGGTGGGAGACCAATAATGCCTTGTGACTGACTAACCAGATTTGATTGTAATTTTGGGAAAAGTATATATATGACCTTTGAGTCAGTGTTGAGTCCTGGCAACTGCCTGGACAAGTCCCTGCAGTTTTCTTGGCAAGATTTCAGAAGTGATTTGCCACTGCCTGCTTCTTCCTAGGGCCTAGAACAAGACTGACCTAAGTTCACCCAGCTGGCTTTGTGCCCAAGGCAGGACTAGAACTCACAGCCTCCTGGTTTCTAGCTTGGTGCCTTAAGCACTACATCAAACTGACTCTTGTGTGTGTGTGTGTATGTGTGTGTGTGTACATATATATAATATTGTATTCAGACCATTCCCTTCCCTTTGGTGTTCAAAAAGTCTCCTTCCATTCGGAAGGAATGGACCCAGCTCAGCAGAAGCTCACTGATGGAATCAGGGGACAGAAATGTTCATTAATTCTCACTTTACCCTGAAACACTCTGTGCCATCTCTTTGGACCCTTTTTTTCTTGCATCTGTTCACTTCCTATATATGAGCGTATTTGAGATTAATGCCATCAGACACAAATGCAGTGCTTATGTGGGCATTTAAACTGTATGAGTTAAAGGCAGAATTGAATCAATAAAGTTATATAAATTATTGCCACATGTGCAGTGATACAGATCAGATCACAATATCCTCAACTGCAAAACCTCTATTTCATTTAGAATTGCATTACATTGTTTTTTATCTGAAGGGCCAAGAAGATCTTAAATTATTACTATTCTGCATTTCAGTTAGATATAGTCTATATTTATGTAAAAGAACAGGGAGCAGATGTGGTGGGTTGCATAATAATCATACTGTCATATCCTAATCAATGCAATTAAAGAATTGCATCCTCCTAGGTCCCTTAGGATGAAGGTGGGTAACTTTCTCAAATTTCACAGTGCAATTGTAATTCACAATAATATTGTGCTCTCAGAAGTAAGATTGAAATCCAGGATTGAATGGCAGATGATCAACAGTGCAATATCCTTCTTGTTGGTTACATTTTTATTACAATGTCCTGCATAGTAGAGACAGTGATTTAACCAGACATATGGCTTAAAAGCAGAAGATCGAAAGCCCATTGGAAGTGTCTGTCCTGGTCTGTATAATTTTTCACCCTTTAAATGAAGAACAAAAATGTGCATGCAGCATTATACAAAACAATATAGTATACTCATTTAAAAACATTAGCCTAACAAGGTTGAGAAAAATAGTTTGTGGATTTATTTAGATGTATGTATGCATGTATGTATTTACTTATTTATGATGATACGATGTATGCCACAGTTCAAAGTAAAATAAATGCATAATACATACAGTAATGATTTGTGATGATTTTAAACTATTGTTTTCCAGCTAGCCCACACACTTGGGCATAATGGTCAATCTTGCCTGAACCATTGCACCAGCAAGTGCCAATCCTCCCCCATCATATTGGGTTTGAATGAGCAAGGAGCATGTGGGCATGTACAGTTTAGTGCAACAACACCAATGCAATCCAGGACATACCATTGTTAGATTTATGCCAGTCTGGTTTAATTAAATTGCTTGTCACAATTTTGTACAGTTCCAGATAAGTGGCTGTACTCTGTAGGTAAGGATGTTACGTGAAGCTTATATTTTACTAGTACACACATTTGAAATAAATTCTTTTCACACACCATTTTACCATTCAACTACTCAACTATAGAATTTTGGAAAAAAAATTAAAAATATTTTTCATATTTGAAAATGACCATTTCACTGAGAATAATAACTTTCAGTTGGCTGGCTTTCACTGATCTCTGCAGAGGAATCAAAGCCCTGCCTTTTTGTATGCGCTGCTGTGACAGCCATCTTGACTCTTTTGACTCCTGAGGATGCCTGGATCTCTGTTTTCCATACAGCTGTGAGAGGATGATATTTAGAATAGTAAAAGAAGAAACAGCCTGCTTATCAACATCTGGGAAAGAAGCCAGTGTATTTCCTTTCAAATCATCCCTTCTAGAAGGAACTCTGCATATGTTTTAAAATCCAAGTTTCTCTTCAAGCAAGAAACAGATAACCAATTCTGTCAAATTGATTTTATGGATCTGATTTATATTTTATGGATTTTATTTGGTGTGTTTATAACAGTTGCTTTCATTTAAAACAGTTGCTCCTGTTTTCCCTTTTTCCCAAATAAACACAGTTGTATATAATTTCTGATTAACAACACTGCCAGTTACATAAGATCACTTTTGTTCTGAGGTTTAAAAGATTAGCTAGACTTTGGGCAGTAAAAAGCAAAGTAGCATCTTTCTTTTACTTTCTTCATAGAACTGGCTTTACAGGAAAGATCCTCAATAGAAAGGCAAGAACTTTCTAACTAGACAGACTAGGACGTGACAGGAGACTCAGCCTGACCTGTGGCAATCTATCATAATTCTGCCAGATCCACCAGCAGGGAGAAATCATCTTATCTCCAAGTTCTAAAACTCTGTTCCCCAGGAACAATCGCATGGCCAGAAGGCAAGAAACCATCTCCATCCTCCAGCACCATATGGATATTCCCAGGCTCTCTGCATTCCAAGAAACCAGGGCAATATGGATTTCAGTTTTTAAGAGCAGCAACAGTTACATTTTCCCCTCATCTGCTCCAAATTGCTGTTGCTGAATTCAGTGCTGGCTCAAGGGCACATGGCACCCCTAGTCCACATTGACTGAAGTGAGGATTTGCATTTTTAGAATGACTCAGAAGGAGGGGTGGCATTGGCACCCCCTAAGCTTTAATGCCCTATGCCAAGACCTCCTTCGCATTAGTGGAAAGCTGACCCTGCCCAAATTGCCATTCAGTGCAATTATTTAGCCCAGCAATGGCTATCTTTCAATGCCATAGATGTAGGAGTGATAGCCACTCAGGGTAACCTGACTGGATGGTGCCTGTTCCTGTGTGATCAAAGCCCTGGCCTTTATGTGGGGTTTTGATTGTACAGACAAGACACCATCTTGACTTTTTTTTTAACCCCCTCCCCTCACTGCCAAATGGCTGGGAGGAAAAAGATTAATGATTTCTTCTGCCCATCATCCAGTCAAGATCCCAAATGAGCTATTACTGTGGAGTGAAATATATAACATATTCAAGATGAAACCCAACAAAGTCAGAAGCAAGTGAGTTTCCAAAAAGGGTCAGTATGTCCTTTCCCACTTATTCCCCCACTTATCCTTTGACCAGCAAATTTCAAAGACCAGATGTGGTTCATTAAACTAGCTGAACTTACTTTAAATCACAGATATTGCATTTGACCCCAGAAAGTCTTGTGTGTAGTCCCCAGGAGCATTACAAATTGTTACAGATTTTAAAATTTGTGACAGCAGAGAGCAATTATTAAATGCATGACTGGAGAGTGATTATACTAAGTATATTTAATTTTAATTATATTTTAATATAAATTAACAAAATCAAATTTAGTCTTTGGCTTGGCCCCAGTTATTGTAGAAAGTTAAATAAAGCAAAAGGTGTCTAACATTCTAAATTGGTTCTCTTTGCCACATGTAGGAGTAGATGCATTTTCACTCTAATAACCTATCATGGGTAATATCTACCTGACTTTTATGAACCTGACATGGTCATTTTTTTGTTCACATTTTATGGTTACAACATGCTGGCATGTTCCATTTTAGACAATTGTTGCACTAAGCCAACACTGTGCCTTGGAACACAGAACCAATCCTATCCAGTGTTCACCATGCACATCACATGATTGCCAATAAATTGCAAACTATCATAAACCAGAGCTGAACAATGAAACAGCTAAAACTGTCTCTGTGAAAAAGGTCTAAGTCCAAAGCTTTTTACCTGAGGTATTCTATTTGAGGAATGTCCAATTCCAAATGTAGCAAAGTGAAAAATTACTTGCCTTACCAAATCAAAAATAAATGAGGTAATACCATAAAGGTAAATTTACTGTTGTGTATAATTTACCATTTTACCTTGTTTTCAATTGTCTTTTAGTCATCTTCATTCTAGGTACCTATTCTATTTTATTATGCTAAACCCCATCTTCTGTCACATAAATTATGGTTAAAGATCTTAATATTAAAGGCTCTTAGCTTTGAGAGCATATTTCAAGCTTTGTTCAAGCCAGATATTAATGCTGAAATAGAACACAGATCACTTTGTCATCATTACCTATGATCTCAAAAGTATAATACAATCTTTGCTAGATCTGGCGAGAAACTGCTTTGTTGTATTACACTGAATTATGGAGATATATTGATATTCTTAATATTTTGACAAAACAATAAAACCAAATATGCTAGCTCTTCAGCATATCAGGTTATATCAGGGCTGTTACTACAGCAACAACAAATTATGAAAGATAAAGGCTATTTATTCCATTCCTTGAAAGAAAAATACATACATTTATTTTAAAATCCTGATTGTCAGCATTTCCTACAATACTTTAATTTTTAACATACAGTAGAAACTCTGCTGATGTGGCTTTCCAATATTATGCCATAGAGTTTTGTTTTGGCATTCCAATATTATCAATTTCTTGCTGTTGAATTAATTCTAAGTGGATCTCATTCTATTGCCCTTTACAAGAACTATCTAAAAATAAGGTTATGCTTAATAGGTCATGCTATTAGAAGTGACTAGGCATAGATTTGAAATACAGGTAGTCCTCACTTAACAACTGCCCTGCTTAGCAACCATTCAAAGTTACAACAGCACTCAAAAAGTAATTTTACAACCAGTCCTCGCATTAGGACAATTGCAGCATTCCCCATAGTCATGTGATCAAAATTTGGCTGTTTTGCAACTGGCAGGCATTTACAATAGTTGAAGCATCCTATAGTCACATGATTGCCATTTGTGAACTTCACAGCCAGCTTCCAACAAGCAGAGTCAATGGAGAAGCTGGCAGTAAAATCGCAAGTTGCAGTCACATGATGCCTCACTTAACAACTGTGGTTGATTCACTTGATGACTGACACTGTAAGTCCGGTACAGTCATGTCATATTTCACTTAATGACTGTATCACTTAGCGACAGAGTTGCCAGTCCCAATTGTAGTCATTAAGCAAGGACTACCTGTACTATTTTGTGTTTATTTAATGAAATTAAATAATTCATCCTGAGATATTTTTTCAGTGTATTGAATCAATAGTGGGAATGATCTATCATATCGAGATTGCAATTCAAGTTTTTTCGTTGGTTGTTTCTTGTATTTATACCCTGCTGCAATACCACAGACCCTCTGCAGGTGTCAGGGGAAGTGGTGAAGAAACCACGCTGAGTCAGAAATGCAACTCTAGTTCACTTTATTGTTTCTACCATACACAGAATCTTGCCAGGTTCTTAACTGAGCTAAAGGGAAGAATACTCTTGGGAAATCTAGGAAACCTAACTTTCTTCCTCAGCCCCTCCCCACTCTCTAAACTATGCAAGCTATGAGAACGTTTATCAGCTTGGAATGCGCTCTCCACTCCCTCCTCCCTGAGCTCCATCACAGCAGGGTATAGTTGAAGGATTAGCATGATGATTCATGGTTCCTACATCAAACTGCTGAGGGAGGTAACTGAATTTTTGAAGTGAGATGTCATCAGTATGCATCCTTATCCTACCTTCAAACATTACATTGTCTAATTTCAGGAATGGGATAAATGAGAAGGAAAAAGCTAAAATTGAATCCAGACAAGATGGTATGCTTCACTAGTAAGAAGAAAGTAGAATCTGGGATAAGGTGAAGCTTGTTCTTGAGGAGGTTCCACTACCTCATAAAGAACAAGTTTTGCAGTGTTCCATGAACCCCAGCTGTCACTAGGCTGCCAACTGGTATAATGTACAAGGATCATATGATGCCTACACTGACTAGCAGGACCAATTTAAGATGCTGGAGTTAACCTTTTAAAAACTGAAACAGCTTAAAGCCAGATTACTTGCAGGACCATCTTAAAATATGAACATGTCCATAGGTCCTTCTGAAGATGCCCCTGCTGCCAGAGGTTCAACTAGCAGGTAAAGGGCCCTCTCTGTGTGACTCCCAGGATATGACTTCTCAGCCTTTTGGCTAAGATCAAGTGATATGGAATATGTATCTGGCTCCCACTTTTACATTATTAAGGAAGATGGGGGAAAATGTTTTTTTTCACCAAGCTTTTAATTCCAATAGAAGAGAATATATGTAACTCAGGGTTGAACCGTGGAGTCCTTGGTGAACTTAATTCAACAGCATGAAATGTGATAATATTGGAAAGTCAAATCATATAATGCTATGGTGTAATACTGGAAAGCCACATCAGCAGTATTTCTACTAGAGTTTATTCAGGCAGGAAGTGGCTTAAAGCATTAGGCATAGATTTGAAATACAGGTAGTCCTCACTTAACAACTGCCCTGCTTAGCAACCATTCAAAGTTACAACAGCACTGAAAAAGTAACTTTACAACCAGTCCTCACATTAGGACGATTGCAGCATTAGGATGATTGCAGCATTCCCCACAGTCATGTGATCAAAATTTGGCAAAATTAGTGCACAAGACAAATTTGTATAAAATTTTTCTTGGCCATGGCTGCCTCTTGCTCTTCAAGTAGCAACCAAAATACCAACAGAACCCCCAAACTGTGCAACAGGTCTGTCAGAGGAGTACAACCCCATCCAGAATTAAAAATGGAAAGTCACCAGATCCAGAAGATCTTAAAACTCACGGCCGCTCAATATTGTTTGGGTTAAGCTGTGGATTTGACCTCTCCCTCCCAACACCAACTGAAACTTACCACAAGGAAAGGAGAAGAACAAATGCAACATGGTACACACACACACCCCACAGTTGGTCCAGAAGGATATCGTGATTTGTGGTCTTTATCTATGTTCATTTCAATGGAATGTGTTTGGGTTATGTGCTCTGCTCAAGGACTTTTCCTGCGAACCATCAGAAGCCGTTAGGAGCACCTGGGATTGTGAGCCTGGGAAGATTCTACGGGGGGAGGGATCTCGTTTGTACCGAGGGTTTTTAGTTTGCATTTGGTGCGCTTTTTCCATTCTCAGCTTTCTTTGTGATCCTGCATATTATTATTTAATAAATCAGATATCTTTGTGATCCTGCTTATGAGTCTGATGGTGTTTTAGAATAGGCAATCCTTACAATGGAGCTCATGCCAGGGTCTCAACTGCATCCAGGCCACCCTTAGCCACAAGCCTCACTCATCAAGACAACAGGGGAATGCACCAAACAATATGCCTCTTCTCTTCCGGCCTTCCCACATTGCCCTGGTCACAGTGTGACAAGTCTTTGCCCTACCAGCTCTGCTGGTTGCACTGGCTCTTGCTGAACTCACCACTTCCACTTCTACCTCCTCTGCCATTTACAATTACCTGAAGAATTTATAGAGCGAATCCAGATTCTATAAGTGGCTCCTATGTCCAAAGTGAAAGTTAATGCTATTTTTTCTTCTGCTTTTCCACTTATAAAGGTATCAGTCAAGGACACCTGCTTTCCCTCTTCATTTAAAAATATTCAGTTTGTGCTATTAGATAATTTTATAATATTCATAGTTTATATCATTTTAGAATATAAATTAATATTATATGATACTTTACTATTTACGTCTGCTCTACATGCCACAATTCCAGCTTTGATTAATTTGATTGATGTATTTTGGAAAATAGGAGGATGTTCAATTGACTGGTCCAAGTCAGAATTAATGCCAATAGGTAAAAAAATTCTTTGATTAACCCATTAAGCAATTATTAGTTTCATATTTGTAATAAATGTATTAGCAATCTTGGGGTTGTTATTCCAGGTGATATTTTGCAGATAATCACTTCAAATTTGAATGAAAGGAGATCTCTTTGGATCTTGATAGATGGCATCCTTTAAACACCCTTTGGGGCAAAGCTAATATTCTTGAATGTTTTTCCTAGTTTATTATACATTTTATACGGAATTCCTATTCATATATCTGAAAAATATTTTCAAATATTTAGTATAACGTTACATACATTTTTGTCAAGATCTTCAAACCCAAAGATATCTTTAAGAATATGTACCTTTCTGTTAAGAAAGTGCATTTGGTTTTCTAAATCTTGAACTATAACATTTTGCATATCTATTAGCTAGTACCAAATTTTGGGCAACTTCTCTCAGCAGAAAATCTCCTTTTAAAGACCCTCTGCATTATTTATGTATTACATCTTTAGTTAGTTCTGCTGCCATTCAATGTGGCTTACATATTAGGATTAAAAAACACATCATAAGAACAATGGCATCCAACAGCACATCAGGAAATAACTAAGCAAACAGTTCTTTCTCTATAACACTTAAAGACATTTACAACTACATTGACTCAAAAATTGTAGTACATTGTTTCTAGTAAATGGCATTTTCATCCTTTTCCTTATGCTAAATTGATGCTACATGGTACTCCAGATCTCAGGATTGATTCAAAGAACCCTCTCACATGGACAATTTGAATGGAAGCCAGAATTTATACTTTCGACCACTTAGTAGATGGTTTTTCATTTTCTGTTTTAAAGGACAAACAGTAGCAGTATTTAAAACTATATCTACTGATATCCCTTTTTAGATCTGCAGCATTTTCAGCCTTAGAAACACCTAACATACTTCACCCCCACCCTCTTCAGGTCAGTCTTGACTCCTGGCAACTACATGGGCAAGTCCATGCAATTTTCTAGGCAGCATTTTTGGAAGTGGTTTACAATTGCCTTCTTCCTAGGGCTGAGAGGGAATGATTCACCCAAGGTCACCTAGCTGGCTTTCAAGGCTAAGGCAGGACTAAAGATAAGGTTTCCTTGCTTCTTGTCCAGCACCTTAATTACTAGAGTGAATAAATCCTTTGATAATATGGCCCAAATTACTCAATGGTTTGTAGAGTTCATGTGATTAGCAATTTATAAACAAATCAACTATCTCTGTAGATTAACTATGGATGAGATAATAAAATATGGCTACCATTTATTGAAATGGTTATGTACAACTTCTTTATAAGTATATGTATCTGTGAATACATACACTGTCTGTTTTTGTTTGTTTTGTTTGTTTTGCTTCTTTCTTTATAACTTTGTATTAAAAAAGTTATAAAGAAAGAAGATAAGTAACTGTTTATTTTTGTTTGTCATATTCAATTAATAAAAGTGAAAAGAAAAAAAAAACAGGTAGCACTTGGCTATCTTCTTTTCAAGAAACATTCACCACACCTATTAGGATTCTCATCACCAATTTGCTTTTATATGTTCCCCTTACAAAGTGCAATGCACAGATCTTTAAAAAAAATAATGTGTTATTCATGTGGATATTTCAAGCTGAAATAATTCATTCTGCTCATTTGCGTAGCTCTCCTTTATGAAGATTGGTCATTAACTGGGACCTGGTTCAGGTAATTTCAAAAATATGTTGAATTGGAAGTAAGCAAAAAAACACCGTGCTCTGTTTTCATCAGAGACTTGATGTGAACAATTTAAAAGCTAGCTGGATAGGGATCTGAGTAGCAACCAAAGCACAGAAAGAGTAAAGAATGGAGATGATCTGCCAAACCAGATATTGTATCTGAAATATTATTGAATTGTGAGAATACTTCAAAATATACATTAAATATTGATCTGGTCCTTTAACGTAATGATTAGGACACTTTGAACTCTTTAGACAGCTTATGTAGTTTTGTGCCCTTCAACACAATCTAATACACACATAAATTTGGATGATACTTCTTGATATTTGAAAAAGAAGTATTATGGGAATCAGTGAAGTAATATGTATGGTTTGTATCTCACAAATACGTAAACATTGGACATGTAATGTAAATATGCCCCAATACTTACAGCACCCAGGAATGACAGCTGTAATTGATTTTTTAGGAAGTGGGGAGCTTTGAGTCACTCTTGACTTCTAGCAACTACATAGACAAGTCCATGCATTTCTTGGCAGTTTTTTTTTTTGGAAGGGATTTACCATTGCCTTCTTCTTTGTGCCTTAGGCAGGACTGGAACTCATAGTCTACTGGTCTCAAGCCCAGTGCCTTTAACTACTTCACCAAACTGGCTCAATTAAAAATTACACCTAGTTATATTTCTATAGTGATTGTATTCTATTGTATTGTATTGTAACGAAATATTTACTTTCTACCACTGACATTCTTACATCTTTCTTTTGCTACTGTGAGAGTTAAATACTCCCTCATTCCTAATGTTAAATATAACCAATGAAGTAATATAATAGAGATAACAATCTATGATATTTAAAACTTAAACATTGATCAAAAGTTATCATGATAGTCACTGAAAGTTGAGGGGCAAAAATGCAGAACATCAAAATAAAGTATGATTACATCAGTCTTTCTCAATGTTGGCTGGGGAATTCTGGGAATTGAAGTCCACCCATCTGAAAGTTGCTAAGGTTGAGAAACACTAGATTACATGAAAGCTTCCACCAGCAGAGAGAAATATTTCTAGAGGTGTCCAGAAGAAACCCTGCATTTTTTTACATGCATTGTAAATTACCACCAAGGAGAAGAACTTAGTAGATCCAGTGTCCTCATTCCATCTACAGAAAACTGCACAGAAACAGGATTACCATTATTTTTGTTAATGGCAAGTTTTCAGTGAGGAGCTTCATGAGTGATCTAAGGCCTGTTATGCCAGATTGAAGCTGTGTAGGATAAAGAAAAGAGAGAAGAGAAGGGAAGGGAAGGGAAATTCCATACATACATAAACCTTTTTCTTGGCTGGTAAGAAATAGTTGGACCTAGGATACACAGTAGCAGTAGATCTCTCCTTCCACATCAGTCCACTTCCCCACAACTCTCTGCTGGTCTTTATGGTACTACAAGACTTTTTGTTGTTGCTGTTGCTGTTGCTGCATCAGGGTAACAGACCAGAAGATAAAAGAAAATATTTCATACAACACGTAATTCATGTGTGCAATTTAATGACAAAAAAAAGTGGTGATAGTATCTAATAGCTTAGCTGGCTTTTAAAGGTGATTAAATACATTTATGGAGGAGAATAGGTCTATCAACAGCTATTAACCATAATTGTTAAATGAACTTCCAGATTCAGGGACAATATGTCTCTATCATTTATAGGGGTGGGCAACAGCAGGGTGGAGCTCTTGTCTTTATGTCCTACTTATACGCTTCCCAGTCACACCTGGTTGGACTAGATAGACATTTGATCTGATCCAGCAGGGCTCTTATGTTTTTTTACAGCATTAGTGAAGCAAGTAATTGTCAATTTTGAGGAGACAGAAGTACAAGATGATCAAGATCAAAAGTTAAATAGGCAGTTTGATTTTTTACAGACGTTTACTGATCAAGGCTCAAGGGTTTGGACAAGGAAATCTGCTTGAACATTACACAAAGCTTACTAGTAAACAGTGTTATACTTATAATTGCCATGGATAAGGTCACTATATGTATATGCTGCAAGATTACACTCTTTGAGGATTACTCTGTATTAACTAACTTAGATGATTCGTTTCTTTTTCCCAGAGCAAATTAACCTGCATAATGAGCCACTTCAGTCTTACCAAAATGTGAGATCTGCCATGTGAAAACTGGATGGTCTTAAATCCATCATAAATCCTTAAATTATATTGCCACTTCCATAAAGTATGAAAAAATTAGTAAAGGATAGCATGAGTCGGTTGGAGTCAGGTGGCATCTGAATTGAAATAATAATAATAATAATAATAATAATAATAATAATAATAATAATAATAATAATAATTTATCATGCACACTAAAACTTGGAACCAAAAATTGGAAGGCTTGCAAAGGACTGGGAAGGATTCAAGGACTTTAAAACAGTCAGTACAACTTATTCTCTGTTTTTTCCTTTACAAAGTCTTTTCAGTAGAATAGCCCACCAGAAAGCCACCACAAGGTCTGTTGAGTACCTCCTTTAGAGATAACAAAGTCTGCATCTGTAAATGTAGCTTATATTCCTTGGGAAGAAAACAACTACTTGTCTGGCGTACGCAAAATGTCTGCAGTCTCTTAAAATGTTATCCTTTTTCTTTATCTTGTTAGCATAATGTGGGGCTTCATTAAGCAGCCAGATGAATCATACAGTAATTGGATGTAATGAATTTAATTTTGTAATTTCTTCTTCCTAATGAAACAAAGACATATTTTATAAACAGGCAAAGTATTGTTTTGAGTTATGGACATAAGCTAGCATTTGACCAGAAATGCATAACTGATGACTGACAGTTCTTTTTATTTGACCTCTTGCTTCTTTATTTATATTTACAAGGGCAAAGAATAAAGCTCACATACAGTAAAATGTGGCTCTATTCAAAGCGAATGAGAAGTCAATTCCATTTGGCTTTCCTTTTCTCCCAGTTGTCATTCAGCAATCATTCCACTAGACCAGGGTTTCCCTACCAGGTTTCCATGGAACCCTAGAGTTCTGTGAGGGGTCACTGGGGGTTCCCTGGAAGATCACGATTTATTTAAAAAATATATTTCAAATTCAGGCAACTTCACATTAAAGAGGTAAGTTTCTTTCTTTATTTTAAGTTTAAGAACACTGTTAATGCATATATACAGGCCTACCCATGAAATGAATATAGTAATTTTGTAGCTTGTGGCCTATATTTGAGCCTGAATGTTCAGGAGTTCCCCGAGGCCTGAAAAATATTTCAAGGGTTCCTCCAGGGTCAAAAGGTTGAGAAAGGCTGCACTAAACTGTGGCAGAAAGAAAAACTAAGATGCTTAAGAATCTTAAGGTTTTTTTTCTTTTCTGATCTATCTAACATCTATCTGCCTTTTGGAAGGCTGTACAGGGCCCAAGGGTGTCTGCAGGGAGGGGATGTATGTAAAAAAGGGTGGGGCTTCTATTGTATGATTATGGCCACCATCTTGACTTTTTTTTTTATCCCCCACCCCACCCCACCCCACCAGGATACCCCTGAAGGACCAAAATGAATGGTCCTGATAATTAATAATTCCTGATACAGGCTAGGTTGTAGATGGGATATATGTAAAGGATATTTTGCCTACCGTGGAATCACAAGAGTCAAAATAGTCAGAAGAAAATATTTGATAAGAGTTGAAAGTGTAAATGTTGGTTTGTTGTTTATTCGTTTAGTCGCTTCCGACTCTTCGTGACTTCATGGACCAGCCCACGCCAGAGCTTCCTGTCGGTTGTCAACACCCCCAGCTCCCCCAGGGACGAGTCCGTCACCTCTAGAATGTCATCCATCCACCTTGCCCTTGGTCGGCCCCTCTTCCTTTTGCCTTCCACTCTCCCTAGCATCAGCATCTTCTCCAGGGTGTCCTGTCTTCTCATTATGTGGCCAAAGTACTTCAGTTTTGCCTTTAATACCATTCCGTCAAGTGAGCAGTCTGGCTTTATTTCCTGGAGGATGGACTGGTTGGATCTTGCAGTCCAAGGCACTCTCAGAATTTTCCTCCACCACCACAGTTCCAAAGCATCTATCTTCCTTCGCTCAGCCTTCCTTATGGTCCAGCTCTCGCAGCCATATGTTACTACAGGGAACACCATTGCTTTAACTATGCGGACCTTTGTTGTCAGTGTAAATGTTGGTAATGATGTTATTTATACATAATCACTAATAGATGGATAAATGTCAAGTGTGCATGTGTTCTAAACTAAGTACATAGCTATCCTATTTAGATACGTATATTAAATGCACTGTTATCCAATATATTGTTTCTAACTGTCAAAGATGGCTTTCTGTCCTAAAGTAACTGTTTAATAGGTATTTTGGTGCTTTTTTTTTAAGTCAAGAATGCATTGCAAAATTAGGAAATATCTAAAATTCAATGCATCTCCATTACAATCTGCCTAATAGTTTAGGGATGAAGTTGGATCAGATTATACCAGAATTTACTACAACCCTACCTCATTGGGCCCTAAAAAAAAGTAAGTTGCTTTAGCCAACATAATGCAGTAACAATTCAACTTGCTGTGATCACCAACAGATGGAAGTCTGGATTTGCTCAAAGGCCTACTGCAAACTTACACATTTGTTATGTAAGTTCTTCTGCTGACTTTTTGATCATCTTCTACAATGGTCCTTACACCTCCTTGTTTGTCCTTGCAAAGATAGGAAGTGTAATGATAAAACAGTGTCTGAGATATTGACAATTGAGGCCTAATTAGTGTCAAGCCAATGGGTTTTAATTGCATAACTGAAATGCACCTAGATGGGTTCTTTCCATTGTAACTTGACTACACATCTCAATGCTGATTAATAGAACCGAAGCTGGAAACTAAAATGCAGTTAATTTATTGTAAGTTTTATTAGGCATATAAAAAGATACCAGGAATTACTAGCTATTCGTTGCTAGAGAAACATTTCATCTATGACTCATGCCAGATTCCTTACAGATTAAGCTTGTTAATTTGACTTACCACCAACATTCTTCCCAGGACTGCTGCAGCGAGGTCCATGAGCTCTTGTCTAAAATGGATGTATGAAAAGAAGCAGGGCCCCCCTGGACAACAGTTACATTAACTACTTTGTCCTTTTAATTCATCTAATTACACATAAGGCAATATACCAAAAAAAAAGAAGAAGAAGACAGACCATTTGCAGGCTGTGTCTTTCGTTGTCTTTCTGCAGCGACACCAAGCCTGTGCTTTTGTGGTCTTTTCTCATTGTTATTGCCTTATTAGGGTTCTTTTGTTCCGAGGGATGAACTAAAGCCATTTTCAGCAGCCAGCAAGATGAAACAGTTTCAATAAGGACACAATGTACTTGTTTAAATTACCTTTCAAAATGCTCAAAACCATTAAGGGGGAGGTACTGCAAATAAAAAAGCAGGATTTTTTTTCTTTATAGTTATAATGTTTTGCCCTAATAACAGCTTTTATTTTATTATAATCCATTAGTTGACAATATTATTCTCTGGAATATTTGGCAGCAATTTTGTTATTACATCACACTTGGAGCACTCACTCGCAGCGCTTGAAACTACAAATCTTCATCTAATACGCTTTCAATTTTGTTAAAATCTGTATTTAACTGGTTTCACTGAGAAACATCTCGGGGAGAAGATGCTTTTAATTCACCACTGATTAGCTTAACATTTGTGCGAGCTAAGGAACCACATGATGTCTCTATCTCTCTCTTGTTCCTTTTTTGGCTGGGCCATCCTTGCGACAATCTTGTGGAGCTCATTTTATTTAGTATTTTCACTTCCGCAGAATGAAAAAGCCTAATCCTGATCTTCTTATAGCTTCAGAACCATTAGCTTTTCTGCCAGATGGAATACTTTAAAACTTGGTTAGTAAAAGCAAGACCCTAAGTATTATATGCTCCTCATCTCTCCGCAACCTCTTTTTATTTGTGTGCCATGCTTTTAAAATTTTAAGGCGAAGAGCAGGGACTTATTATCAATATTTATAACTGTAGGAACTTTTCCTTGTTTGGAGCTTTCTCTGCTTTTAATGCTTTTGTTTATTTTGGCTCAAGAACAGTATAAACATGATTTGGATAAAATACTGAAATAATTTGTTCAACAAGAGAAAGGTCTTCCCAATTAAAAAGACACCAACCACTTTATGAAGAATAATTGACCTACCTGATTGGCAATAATCTGACTGTTATTTCTCTTCAAAATATATGTTGACCAGAAGACATTTTGTGAAGGAGATTTATTCATCTTATCATAACATCATTAAGGTTTTTTTTTAATTATTCCTTCACACATTGAATCAATGCACTGTATATGAAGTGGGGGGGTTGGGAGGCGGGTGGGGTGGTAATTGTTTTGTGCCTTCTAAACTAATCTTCTGAATGTCTTTTGGCATTGAAACAGGCCTGGTTCATCCAGAACATCACATCTTAAACTCCACAAACAGCTTCTGTTTTGGAGGATTAATATCCAGAAAGCCTCCAGCAGTCCCTGGAATATTCCAGCTCTGGAATGCTTGATTTTCCATATCCCTACCACATTCTTTTTCCTGAAATGTTTATCTTCTAGAAAGAAATTTGAAAAACTGAGACAAATATTGGTGATGAGAGAAGAAGCTCTTACAAAGACATTAAAACAAATGGAAGGATGAGTCTTTTTGAAAAGGAAACAACATGGCTCATGTTTCATGCATTTCAAAAAGCATATGATAAGAGTGATCCATTAAATATTCAACAATATTTAAGAAAGTCTCACATCAAACACTCCTCAATAGCAATAGAATGAAAAGAGAAGGAGGGGGAGAGAAAGATTTTCTAATGGATTAATAACTAGTAAAACAAGAAACAAAGACTGGAAATAAATAAATGGTCATTCCCTACATGAAGAAGTATAAAATGTATACTTTTTAACTTTTCCAGAAATGATCAGGGGTTAGGGGTGAAAAGTGAGTTAGCCACATTTGTAATGTACCCAGATTCAAAAGGGTAGTAAAGAATGCTGGAGGGATATTTCCAACTGGGGAAGTGGGGACAGTTTAAAAGTAGCAAATATGATTAAGTATGTATAAAATACATACATCTCAGAGGAAGAGGAGATTCCAGAAGTCCTTAAAGAGGCACTGGTTTGCCTACTGCTTAAGAGACCAGTCCTAGATCTAGCATACTTGGATAATTATTGTCCTATCTCTAACCTTCCTTTTTGGGAAAAATTATTGAGGCAGTGTTGGGGCTGTAGCTGCAAAGAGCTCTGGAGACTATGAATTATCTGGATCCTTGGCAGTCTGAGTTCAGACCTGAGCATGGGACATAACCCACATTGGTCACTGTCATGAACAACCTATGGCAGGACTTGGGTGGAAGTGGTGCAACCATCCTTGTCCTCCTAGATTTTTCAGCGGCTTTCAGTACTGCCCACCACTGTCTCATACATGAATGCCAGTCAGGACTGGAAGGTGGAGGCACAAAGTTACAATGTTACAATGTTGTTTCCACTCCTACATGAATAGGGAAGTGGTTATAGGGATGTAGAGGTTGGACCCCTGGGCACTTCATTATGGAAATTCATGTTTCAGTCCTTTCCCTTATCCTGTTCTACATCTACAGTACACAAAACCACTGGGAGGGATTATCCACTGGGTTGGGGGAAAACTGATTGATTCCAGTACTGTATTCTCTATGGCTCTTGGTGGGATTCTGCTTTCCCAAAAATATCAGGCTCACAGCACACTACAGAAGTGGCTTGCCATTGCTGTCTTCCTGACTGTTTTTTGACTTTGTAGTCTATTCACTAGTACTCCCTGGTGAAACCCCATTCAAAAATTAACCAGGTCTGATCCCATTTTGCTTCGGATCCCAAGGAAGGACAGCCAGGTGACAACTCCAGAGTTTAAAATCTAAAATTTCATACAGGTAAGACAAGAAAAAAAGTAAAGTAAAAAAGAAAAGTCAGATAGACTAACTAGGCTGGCAACACTTCAGCAGCTACATTGAGGAGCCTTGAATGGATGACCTCTCCCACAGCTTGTTCCTATCCCACCAAGGAGACAGCCTGGAATTGTACCTTCCTGCTTCACTTCAAAAATGGTGTTTTCCAACTTGTGCCACTATGCAGTTTCTCCACTGCACTATAATTCAGTCTCAGCAATGTGTGTTCCCTTAGACTATTGTACAGAGCTGCCAGGAGCCAGTGCAACCCCCTCCATTCTGGCCAGCTTATTGGTCACTGCCCTCCCTGGTCATTTTCAGGATGTCTGTGGCTGAGGAGCTTACTGGCTATAAACAAATAATGCATGACTTCTTATGAATTGTTTGATTATAGGAGATTTTAGGACGAAGACCACTAGCTTGTACATTAAAAATTAAAGTATTCCATTTACCTTTTTGATCAAAAGACACAATCAGTCTTCTTGATATCATAACTAAAGATGAAAACTTCTAGCAGAAAATCAGTAATCTTAATTTTTCTATGGATACACACATACGTGGATTTCTATAGCCAAGCTGGCCAGGGCACAAATTATTCAGGCAAGCCCACACTTGATCTAGATAATATATCTAGGTATTTCCATTGTTTTTTGTTGTTTATTCGTTTAGTCGCTTCCGACTCTTCGTGACCTCATGGACCAGCCCACGCCAGAGCTTCCTGTCGGTCGTCAACACCCCCAGCTCCCCCAGGGACGAGTCCGTCACCTCTAGAATATCATCCATCCATCTTGCCCTTGGTCGGCCCCTCTTCCTTTTGCCCTCCACTCTCCCTAGCATCAGCATCTTCTCCAGGGTGTCCTGTCTTCTCATTATGTGGCCAAAGTATTTCAGTTTTGCCTTTAATATCATTCCCTCAAGTGAGCAGTCTGGCTTTATTTCCTGGAGGATGGACTGGTTGGATCTTCTTGCAGTCCAAGGCACTCTCAGAATTTTCCTCCAACACCACAGTTCAAAAGCATCGATCTTCCTTCGCTCAGCCTTCCTTATGGTCCAGCTCTCACAGCCATATGTTACTACAGGGAACACCATTGCTTTAACTATGCGGGCCTTTGTTGTCAGTGTGATGTCTCTGCTCTTAACTATTTTATCGAGATTTGTCATTGCTCTTCTCCCAAGAATTAAGCGTCTTCTGATTTCCTGACTGCAGTCAGCATCTGCAGTAATCTTTGCACCTAGGAATACAAAGTCTTTCACTGCTTCTATGTTTTCTCCCTCTATTTGCCAGTTATCAATCAAGCTGGTTGCCATAATCTTGGTTTTTTTCAGGTTTAGCTGCAAGCCAGCTTTTGCACTTTCTTCTTTCACCTTCATCATAAGGCTCCTCAGTTCTTCTTCACTTTCAGCCATCAAAGTGGTATCATCTGCATATCTGAGATTGTTAATGTTTCTTCCAGAGATTTTAACTCCAGCCTTGGATTCCTCAAGGCCAGCTTGTCGCATGATGTGTTCTGCATACAAGTTGAATAGGTAGGGTGAGAGTATACAGCCCTGCCGTACTCCTTTCCCAATCTTAAACCAGTCCGTTGTTCCGTGGTCTGTTCTTACTGTTGCTACTTGGTCGTTATACAGATTCTTCAGGAGGCAGACAAGATGACTTGGTATCCCCATACCGCTAAGAACTTGCCACAATTTGTTATGGTCCACACAGTCAAAGGCTTTAGAATAGTCAATAAAACAGAAATAGATGTTTTTCTGAAACTCCCTGGCTTTTTCCATTATCCAGCGGATATTGGCAATTTGGTCTCTAGTTCCTCTGCCTTTTCTAAACCCAGCTTGTACATCTGGCAATTCTCGCTCCATGAATTGCTGAAGTCTACCTTGCAGGATCTTGAGCATTACCTTACTGGCATGTGAAATGAGTGCCACTGTTCGATAGTTTGAACATTCTTTAGTGTTTCCCTTTTTTGGTATGGGGATATAAGTTGATTTTTTCCAATCTGATGGCCATTCTTGTGTTTTCCAAATTTGCTGGCATATAGCATGCATTACCTTGACAGCATCATCTTGCAAGATTTTGAACAGTTCAGCTGGGATGCCGTCATCTCCTGCTGCCTTGTTATTAGCAATGCTTCTTAAGGCCCACTCAACCTCACTCTTCAGGATGTCTGGCTCTAGCTCACTGACCACACCGTCAAAGCTATCCCCGATATTGTTATCCTTCCTATACAGGTCTTCTGTATATTCTTGCCACCTTTTCTTGATCTCTTCTACTTCTGTTAGGTCCTTGCCATCTTTGTTTTTGATCATACCCATTTTTGCCTGGAATTTACCTCCAATGTTTCTAATTTTCTGGAAGAGGTCTCTTGTCCTTCCTATTCTATTGTCTTCTTCCACTTCCGCGCATTGCTTGTTTAAAAATAATTCCTTATCTCTTCTGGCTAACCTCTGGAATTTTGCATTTAATTGGGCATATCTCCCCCTATCACTGTTGCCTTTTGCTTTCCTTCTTTCTTGGGCTACTTCTAGTGTCTCAGCAGACAGCCATTTTGCCTTCTTGGTTTTCTCTTTCTTTGGGATGTATTTTGTTGCTGCCTCCTGAACAATGCTGCCAACTTCTGTCCATAATTCTTCCGGGACCCTATCTACTAAGTCCAGTCCCTTAAATCGATTCCTCACCTCCACTGCATATTCCTTAGGAATATTAGTGAGCTCATATCTAGCTGATCTGTGGGTCTTCCGTAATCTCTTTAGTCTGATCCTAAATTGTGCAAGAAGAAGTTCGTGATCTGAACTACAGTCAGCTCCAGGCCTTGTTTTTACCGACTGTACAGATGTCCGCCACCTTTGGCTGCAAAGGATGTAATCAATCTGATTTCGGTGTTGTCCATCTGGTGAAGTCCATGTATAAAGCCGTCTCTTAGGTTGTTGGAAGAGAGTGTTTGTTATGCAGAGCGAATTGTCTTGGCAAAATTCTATCAGCCTATGTCCTGCTTCATTTTGTTCTCCTAGGACATACTTTCCTGTAATTCGAGGTGTCATTTGACTGCCCACCTTAGCATTCCAGTCTCCTGTGATGAAAATAACATCTCTTTTAGGCGTGTTGTCCAGTAGGTGCTGCAGATCCTCATAGAACTGCTCTACTTCAGCTTCTTCAGCATTTGTGGTTGGGGCGTATATTTGGATCACTGTGATGTTAGATGGCTTGCCCTGAATTCGAATTGAGATTATTCTGTCGTTTTTTGGGTTGTATCCAAGCACTGCTTTAGCCAGTATGGTATTTCCATACTGCCTTAAATTTGTGTACCACCACCTACGTACAGTTAATGTACCCCAGAAACTGGGCCAAGTATGGCACCTGAAGGATAGATTTGGACAGGATTATGCAGAATAATAAAGTCATAAAGTACATATTTTTAATTTTCCATGGTCTTTAGGGATTTTATTCACTAGAAAGAGAATTGATTTGTCCTAATGCCACAGTGGCTGTTTCAGGAGTAGTGTTTTGTGCATTGATCCTATTTTTCCATAATATTGTTGTTGTTGCTGTTGTTAGATTTTTATCCCACCTTTATATTTGGTCAACTCAAGGTGGCAAACGTGCCTAATAGTCTTGCCTTCTATTTTCCCCACAAAAACAAAATGTTACCATGTTTATGGTTAATTGTAAAACACCTTTAATACTGAGAAGGTTAGGCTAAAATTCCAACAGATAATAACATATTATGGTTTAAGCAGCACCGGCTTTTCATCTACATATCTTACAGGAAATCTCAGCACAATCAACTGTTCTTTTATTCACTATATATGGATGTTGTTCAGTAGATATTAGACACTGCGAAAGATCTTTTTCATAGCAACTTTCTGACAAAGCATGGTATGTTGTTCAGCAAATGGTCCATTTTGATCCAGTACGGTATTTCAGACTCTCCAGTCTGGTGGCCTTCAGCTGCACTGGATCACATTGTATGTGCAGCATCTTGTATTTTGGTTGCAATACCCATCTGGAATATCTGAGGTACCAACATTTTGTTGGTCTAAGCAGTTTAAAAAAAGGCGTTATTTTGCTATAAATCTGAACAGGTTTTAAAATTAACCCTGGCAATTTCCTGTTACATTTTATTGAGTTTTATTAATCAGAAAATGATGATGTTAAATAAAAGATATCTTTAATTACCTTTCAAAATAAAAAAGGAATCCAAAATACGATTTTTTTTCATAATTGGAGGGAATATTTATTATTTCTATTTCTTTATTAGATAAAGGATCTCTCTCTCTCTCTCTCTCTCTCTCTCTCTCTGTGTTTCAAGGGAGCATAGAAAATTGCACTTGGGAACTAATGTTACATATGGCAGCTAAACAAAAAGATTTCAATACCTTCACCAAATTTTGCTTTTTAACTGAATTTGTATTTTCCTCTGAAAGGCTTTGCCTATGCAAAGACAGAGAAGCTATAGAGAACTAGCACAAATAGCTCTTTTGATATTCTTTTGGTTAAGGTCAGCCTTTTACTGAACCAAAACGAAGTCCATTTGGGGCACTGTTGCACCCATGTGTTTGACCACTGAAGGCCATGTGCAGCCATTAGAAATAAAAGCAAAATCAATAGGGTTCCATTAAAACAGCAAGCAATCAGAGCTACCATACTTGCTTAATTATAGTTTCAGTAGCATTTGCTTTAATTGGAAAGAATAAAAGAAGTGAAGTGGAGTGAATGAAGAAATTAGCATATCTATCACTGTTGTCACAATGTACCATGGCCTTAAAGCGCTGTTTGCTCTCTGGTATCTCAGGAGCTTTGTGGGACTCTGGGGGGAAAAAAATAGGGAAAGCCAATTAGCAAATAATCAGATTGCATCTTTGTGAAATTCTAATTAAAGTTTCTTATAATGTTGAGAATGTGCTTTTAAACCTCTTTATTAGACATAATTTAGAACATATTTGTTCATTATAATGGTGGGACATAATGCATAGAGGACATGAATAGGAAAGCCAGCTCTTTATCATTCTGCTTTTGCTATGCATCTCTGATAAGGAATGCCTTTCATATCTGTAAAGTTAGGCTAATAACTCAGGACCCATAATTCTTTATTATGATGAATTTGTAGACTAGGACCTACAAAGATGCTATCACAGATAAGCAATGGCTGACCCACGAACTAAAAAGGACAGTGAGAAGCAAAGGAAATCATAAGCATTCTATATGGACATATAAGAACACATAAAAGCTGTGGCACAGCAGCTTGGTATCCTAGTGAAATATTTATTTTTAAATCATTTATTTGTTCATTAGCTTACAGCCATGGAACTAGAGGGATTCTTGCAGATAATTTAGTTCAATAGCTTGCTTAATGCACAATCTGCAATATAAGATGCGACTATAGCATCTTTCACAGAAAAAGAACTATTTACTCTTCATATATTTCCTATGTAGACTTATTTCAAGCTTCTTCTAAATTCACAACATATGCTTTAATGAAAGTTAGGCATATTTGGGTTATACATTTCCTATAGAAAAGCAGGTAGTCCTTTTAGATAAAAAGTATTTGGGCCATGCCCTAGTTTTTTCTTTTGAGTTCATTAACCTCATACACCTTTGACTTTTTTTTTCCTTTGAGTTCATTAACCTCACACACCTTTGACTTTGGGTAACCAAATGATGCTGTGTTTCATTTTCTCTCACAATACTGTCTTGTTTAGCATTTAGGAATGTCACCTGTTAAAATAATATTACTTAATTTATCAGATTATCCAGGAATATAGGAGGGGCAATTCACTCTTTGCTTCTGAGCCAAAAAGTGCTAAAATGGGCAGGGTAATTGGCGGAAATGCATGAAGCCTGTAAAAATTATTATAGCTTTTACATCAGAATTGTACCAAAGAGTTAGGCTAGAAGAATCTCCAGCACAAGTGTTGCACTAAATGGAATAAGAAAAAGTAGCTAGGAAATAATTATGCTTCATGTGTTTCAATCAACAATATGCCAATTCCATCAAAGACTCAAGGCACCTCAGAACCCAATAAAATATACAATCATAAAAATCATGCCAGTTAATTATTTAATTAATGCCAATTAATTAACATCATAACATCATAGTATTTCATTCACAGTATTATTCAATTTTCAGCTAGACATAAACCAAAAAAGGCTGGTAAATACATACATACATACATACATACATACATACATACATACATAAGACATCTCATGGGCAGTCACCCCCACTTAAGCAATACTTCATGTCCTAAAGACTCTCCAAAAAAAGATTCTATTTTAAAAAAGACCACCTTGGCACCCTTTCTCAATAAATAAAGAAGAAGCCATCCTGATTTTGCAAGGCAAGCTGTTCCAGAGGGACCCATGACCTCAAAGGTCTACCTTTGGCCTCCCATTCCCTTGACATCTCAGGGAATGTCAGTATCATGCCCTCTCAGCCAGTTATGCTGGATGGGCAAATTCTTCTCAGAGCAGTCAACCCTGAATGTAGCCAAGACCCAAGTCAGACAGACCTTTCTAAGCAGTAACCAGCATCCTGAATTGAGCGTGGTCATTGTTAATTCAGTAAAGTTTGAGGTTCAGCAGTAAAAAGCCATTCTTTTGAGGATCAACTATTGAATTAGCAATATATCTCCTTTTGTTTTCAGTACCAGATCTTTTTTCCTCCCGAAAGGTAGAAAATACATGTATTTATCATCAATGCAATATGGGTATGCCCTCCCATAGACCCAACAAATAGCCTCAACTAAAGCTTGCTCCACATGACAGCCTGGCTCATAATCAAATGTATGAAGTATACTTCAACCACCTTAGCAGTTAAAAACAATTTTTATTGAAAATATGCATTTGTAATGGCAAATGGAAAAGATTTCCTGTAATAGCAGTAACAGACCCATTTTCTAATAAGAACACACAATACAGTTTGATGACTGAAGCATCTGTATATAGTTAGATACAGCATTTCTGTACTGCAAGCTGCCAATTTATTTCAGCAGTGAAAAGCTTGATTTATTGTTTGTAGCATTACCATCTGTTGTAGTTATTACAGAAATTATATAAAATCCTGTTAGTAAACACTTTGCCCCATTGTCTGTTGTTTTGATAATCACCCATAATAACATCTAGCATCAATATGGTCTTTAAACCCAATTTGGGAGTTAATGGAATAAGAGGAGGCAGTCAGTATATGCACTGGGGTAATGTCATTAGGAATGTTTGTGAAGAACAAATTAAATCAGTTGTAAATTGCACTCTCAAGTCAGCCAGAAAACCAGTCTTGTTCAGGAGAAGGGATTTATATTTTAACCTCGTGCAGAAAATGCACTTAAGCAGATTAAAATAAAATAGGGACTTCGTCGATGGATGTAAATGGTAATTGCTGCAGCTCTAATGGCTTCCTGTTGGCTATGTCATGCAGTGGGCACAGCTATTTTAAAGTTAACCAGTGCTTGAGGTCATACTTTTACAGATTCAGCCATTAAACAGGGCTAGACATGTCACTAAATGGTTGATTATTCAAATGATGGAACTGCTCCAAATTTATCTATGTCCTATTTTGAACACAGGATTTTTTAAAGGGACAGTTGAAATAAATGCAGATGAAATTATTTCAAGTAGAAGTTAATGGAAGCATTATTTGGAGTTCTTATTTGTGTAGCGTGGCAGATAAGCATTGTTTCACACATGTAAAACTACATGCTCTGCATATGCAGGATCCCTTTGCATAGCCTTTTGGCAGAAATGCCTGCTCCATGTTTAAGCTCCAAATAAATTATACCAGAATAATTATATCAGTAACTATATTGGTATGCTTGTGATATAACACATATCTATATACATGTACAAACATACACAGAAACACATATACATTACACACATTCTGAGAGAGGAAGAAGCTCAGAAGCATGCAGCTACATAGTAATGCTACTGCTGAGCACGGAAGGTTATTCTACAAATAATTATCTTAAAAAGTCCTTTGGGATGAAATACATATATTAATTTGATGTCAATTATTAAATTCCTATAATAAAATTAAAATTTATTAACTTTGGTTAAAGAATTCTACTGAAATAATTAATGCATATATATAAATATTACTTTTGAGTCATGTATTACACATTTCACATCAATGACTTGAGTACTGTCATTTATGCCACACTGGTATGTAGGTTAAATTATTACAGTGCATTCATGTGCAGTTGCATTTGAAAACAATTCAGGACAGGTTTGAGTTTTCTTGTAACCCATTTTGAAACATTTTGTGCTGTTGCCAAATCAGTTTTCATAAGGTCCTAAATGGGCCAGCTAGAAGATCTTGCTTTTGCTTATGCCTAAGTTTCCACAAGAAGTAGGCCTTTCTGACTCTAGCATGGGTGCTTTGGGAGGCCTACCTGCTAGAAGTCCATATGACCACATGGTGATTTTTCATTTCTTTCTCACTTTCTGAAATTATATTAAAACTTTTATTTTTAAGGAATCTCTTGATGGATTGACTGATTGATTGATTTGATGTCATCACATGACCACATAGAGAGAATTTCTACAGGACAATCTACCCCCTAAAATACCTTCAAATCAAGCTTGATTTCTGGTGACTTCATGGACACATCCCTCTAGCTTTATTGGCAGCAATAGAGAAGTAGTTTGCCACTGCCTTCTCCTGAGATATTTTTTCAACTTTCCAGTCTAGACTAGCATCCTGGAATTCCATGGAGCATGGAATAGGGCCATCCATGCTTAGCTTCTCAGCCCAGAAAAGATCAGCCTGATACTCCAGTTCCGGAAGCAAAGAACCTTGGGGATTGTTTAATTCTGATGGATATTAAGTACTTTTTAAAATTCTGCTGCATAAACATTTATAGCTTTTTCCAAAATTTGGAAATATTTGTAGGATAATTTGTTCGCTTGGAAGAAGTACAAAACATTGCTCTCTTTCACATTTTAGGGCTTTTTACCACTGCTAGCCAGCATCTTTACTTCACCTTAAAGCTGCTGGGATGATGCCACTTCATGAAGTAATATCCTATTGACAGGAATTCTGAGTTCAGATAATGGTCTCTACTTAGCACCACCATCTCAGGCACCTCCCAATGGAAATTATTTCTGTTCCTTGAAGATAACAGTGGTAAATCATTCCTAACAACAGTGCTATTGTAGAATGAAAAATGACAAGAAATGTTAACATATTTTATAATTCAAATGCCTTCCTAAAAAGAAGTTTCTTGAAATACAGGGGAAAAGCTATTAAGGAGATAGCAAGACACAACTAAGGAAGCTCTTTCCCTTCCCTAATCAGATTATTACACAAGCCAATGAGATACCTAAGTAGCTCTCTGCAGATGATCTTTCCTTCAAATAATGTCATCGTTTAACACTTTTCAAGAAATTCCACAAGAACTACACTGTTTCTTCTATAACAGCCAGAAGGAAATAATAATAATAATAATAATAATAATTATTATTATTATTATTATTATTATTATTATTTAATATAGCCACCCACTCCAAATAATATCATTTGGCCAAATCAATTTCCTTACTAGAGACTGGCATATTCAGAGTCGCTCTGAAATTCACTCTGAAATATAATTTTTAAGAATTTAAAAGTCTTCTTTAAGCTTAAAATTGTGAGGAGGAAAAAACTTGAAAGTAGGGACAACATAATGTTAAACAGTTTTACCCTTCTGGTCATTTAGCCTCTCTTGCAAACTCTCACACAAGCAGTAAATTCATTTGTGTAGGCACACACAAATAAGAGCCCAATCAATTATACTCACATGTAGACATTTGAACTCTAAACTCAGATCAAGATGTGCACAAAACATCAGGAGCACAGCCGTTGGTGTGGACCACTCACATTCTCATATTACTTTTCAACTTTTACTTTAAAAAAAATGAATTCACATATGTCAGATCACATCTTACACAACTGTAGATTACAGTGTGGATCTGGTACTGAGATAACAGATAATGCATGAAGCGCTTTGAACATTCAGAAATACTTTTTACATTCTATCCTTACCTAAATCAGTGGGGAATTGGTTTGTCATGCAAATACTTTAAACCAGACATCTGATTCAGAAGAGATTAATTTTAACATAAGCTAGCACTGATGCCTTTTGCAGTTGAAGTAACTCCCCAAAGACAGCCATGTCATCTATATGGCTTGCCGGGCAAATGGGGGTTCCCTGGAAATTCCACCTCTATCACTATTTTAATTTTAAATCCTCCACTCAACCATGTGGTGTGGAAGCTATTAAAAAGGGGAAGGGGTGAAAGTGGGTGGATATCCTTGACTGTCTCCATGATAATGGAAACCCTGATTAGCCACCATAGATTTATTTTGTACTCAAGGAGGGGGGAAAAATTCCCATAGCAACCTTTTTAGCCACTCTCTGGTTAACTAGGTCACTGGAGACCATTCATAGAACATGAAGACAAGTTAAATGTTAACTGAAGTAGCTAACTGGGTCAGTTGTCTTTTGTGAATGTGTCCATAAATCATTATTTTATGAATAGTGATGAATTTTACACACAAATTTTCTCTTAGACTTTGTAATCAACTTGCAAAGAATAATTTAAGTTGTTGCCATAACAGACTTCCAACCCCCTTCTAATCTTGCTGGTTGCCAGCCTTATTTTATTCAGCTAACATCATACTACTAAAGTGAGTAAAGTCTGAATATATCACATTATTGCAAAATTGCTACAAATAGGAATGTGGCAAGATAACCACCACTTACTGACTAATAGCACAAGGTCTATCGTCCATCTAGAGAAAAAAAAAGGAAGCATGTCATTTGCACAATAGTTACTGTATAATTTGCTTCTCTCTCCAGGTTGATTCTCATAATATAGTAAAGCTGCAGCAAAAATTTCCATTTTTAAAGGAAAATATACACAGTTCTAGTCCAGTCACAATTCTTTCTTCTTATACTTCTATTAGTTCTTGCTGTATAAAGATACCTACAAACAATCTCACTAGTAATATAGTATTATTTGGTAAAATAATGTAAGTTTTGTTATATTCAAAGCAGAACATCTTTTTCACCTATAGTGTCCCTTTCACGTATAGTTATGAACACATTTTCAATAGTGAAAGTCTTGTCAATGAAATAGATTTTATTTTTGACTTCCAGTGGGGACATGGCAGACTGAACAGCTGTGCCCACAGGCCCAGTGGGCAGAATTGACAATGCGGCAGATTTTTTGGGCTCAGACAGGTTTTCCCTGAAGTCCAGGTGTGTTTTTCCAGAAAAAGGAAAACACCTGGAATCAACCCATCTGTCCTCTGGATGGCTACTTGCAGCCAGAAGATTGCAAACAGCATTCACGCTCGAATAGTAAGAGCTAGCCAGGAGGCTGGGATGTCACCATTTCTAAGCTGCACTGTAGCCTTAAAGGGACACTAAGACCAGCCACCCCATTTATAAATCACCCTAAGAGAGGCTTTCTACAGCAAGGAGAAATGGGTTCTCTTGGTGCTTATCATTATTTTTGGGATCAATTTTTTAAAAAATTCTTTTAAAGTTTTGGACTTGTTTTCCATACAAATATTAAGGAGGATTGAAAGTAAGTAATTTTCTCCCTGTTATTATTTTTGTACTAAATTTGAAGATATTAGCATTTTCTGACAAGTTGAATCAGCTGTTTTGAACTTTCAGTTTTTTGCTTCTACTTTCCCTGAGGAATTGTCTGCATATCTCACTTTTGCTTATGTAAACACACTTCAGAATTCTTTCATATCTTCGACTTCCACTGGTCAAGCTCCTAGGGGGCACCATAATCTACTGCTTGAGACATGGAGAATTTTAAATCTTATTTAAATTTTAAATCTCTGACTTCCAACAAGATTTTAAACAGAATCTTTCTGATTCCTACCAAGTTTTTATGTAAGGCATTCAGGACATTGTGGAAAATATGAGGTCTAAAATGTGTCCTCAGGTTGGGGATGTCATGGATGAAACTGAGGAATTTAACAGCGACAGAACTGTCTCTTCTAAGAGTGAGATCGGGGCTTCTGTTGAAATGCTGGATGAAGATCAGATAGTTGAGCTGGAGAAATTAAAGGGAGAGAGTGAGTTGCAAGCCGTAAATGAAATTGATTGTCTGATGGAACATCATGGAAAAGAAGGGGTTATTATGTATGGGAGGTCTCCTGAAGAGAAGTTGGAGTTTTTGAGGGGCAGTTGGGCTGTTCAATTTTTTAAAGAAAAAAGCTCTGTGCGCATTGTGGGGATATGTAAATGCTCTGGTTTATTTTGAAGTGGGATAAAGGTTTACGAATATTTATCTGGATTGCTTTTAGGGTTTGGCTGATTTCATTCATCTTTAACGATTTGGATTAAAATTATTAAAGTATAATAAAAATAATAAATATCTGCTTCTGGGTTTAATATGATTAATATGATTAAAATTATTTAAATTGTTGTATTATCAAATACAATGGCAGGCAATTTATATATATATATATTTAGTTTGATCTTTATTACAGTAGACAGAAATGTATAGAACAGTAGTAGGAAGGAAATAATTAAATAAATGTTATCTTTGGGGGAAGTTGATTAGGAGGGATATTTTTTTTCTTTTTTTTTAATATAAGGGGAGGAAGCAACTGTATTTAGTGATTTTTATAATGTGCCAATGGAATGATTTATAGAAATAGTGTAATTTTGGTTTAATATAGAGTAAGGGATTGATTATGGAAAATTGTTGTATATCCGTGCTGTTAAAGGTCGGAAGTCAACTCTTTTTGTAATTTTGAAAAAAATTCTCTTGTGTTTCTACATTTTTTTAGTTATTTCCCTTTTCTCTTTGTAGTTTTTTGTTTTTCTGTAGCTTTTATCTTTGCTTGAAACTTAATAAAATTCTTATTAAAAAAAAGAAATAGATTTTATTTTCAGAATCAACCAAATTATAGCATCACAATGCTCACGTGTTCAAGTCCAATGAGAAATCTTAAGGCATCTCCAGGCTTGAATACAAATGTTGTAGTGAGAAAAAAATACATTTGCTTCGCTGTTGCCTTTTCCTACATGGAGATAAATTCTGATTGTGTGCCATTATCCAATTGCATTAAAATAAAAGAATAAGAAGTTTTTCTTTTTTCAATACTCTAGAATTAGAAGTTATCCAATTAAAATTAACTGCATGTAGATTTTCAGTCTTCCTAAATGGAAAGAGAGACTTCATCAAACAGCACATAATTAACTATGGAATTTATTCATTGAAGATGTAATTGTCACTAATTTGGATAGCTTTAAATGAGGATTGGATACAGTCATAGAGGACAAATAAATTAAAGGCTACAGGATTTGAAGATGCCATGTTACTGCTGAACTGGATTAGGGTAAATACTAATTGCAAGGGAACAATGGAAGGCTGGATGTGTTTGTGAACTCTCTAGGCATATCTAGCTGGCCATTGCAAGAAACAAATGCTGTACTAATATGGGCCTTAGTCTGACGGGCTATTCAGATGCTCTGATTAAATTTTGTTTGGGAAAGGGAATGAGTGTATGAGGAATATCCTCTCATATCAGCTTTGTTTGCCATTTTTATTGAGAGTTTAGCTATAGCTACTTGAAATAATCATTTAAAATGTATGTAAGTAGTAGTAAAAAAGTACAAAAGAAACATTAACTTTATCTGCCTGTACACAATAATTGCAGGAAGGGAACCATATTATATGGATAGTAGGATAGATCTTGAAGATTTAGTTAAATGGGACCAAAATAGAATATATAGAGTTTTATTTGAAATATTTAACCTAAGACTTACAGTATATAAAATATAAGTGGGTATTCTTAGAAATTACCATTATTTTATTAATCCTAAGTTATCCAACAACTCACTATAATTTAAGTCACTTTTTAAATTAATTCAGATTTTTCTTTTTATAATGTGGAGAGGTTTTAAAGAATTGTCTCTATTTAAAGTGGCTGTAGTGCCATATTTTATCCTTATTTTACAAAATCCAGTCACTGTATTACTTTTCCCAATTCGGTCTACACTTGCCAAACTGAAGTATCTTAACATATCACTTTCAACAAAACCCCATCAGTATGGTCTAGACAAAATTAACAAAAACTACACATCAGAGTAGGCCAACACATTTTAAGAAAATCTTAGGTAGTCCTGCCTGATGATCATTACTCTAAACAGATATAATCCCATCTGAATGGTCCAGTGTGAAGTCATGAACAGAAATGTCTTCCTGTGTTAGAGGTTTTATGCTTGCAATCAAGCCTTCCTTAAGTTCTGATGTTTCAGAAGGCATATACTGTAACATCACTGTTTTGGCTAAGCATATGATGAAACTTGCAGTAACTATATATTACTCAGGTAATTTTATAGGGGTCCCTAAGGAATCACGAGGCTTGCTTCTGTACGTGGCATTGATTTTTCAGGGACTGAAATAGTACTGTAAATAATGAAAAAAGACTGGAGAAATACTTTGGAAAAGGAAAAGAAGAAATATTGAACATAGAAAAGGTTAAATGATCAAAGAAAATCAGTCACTCCCTTATCAAGTCATCCAGCGAACTTGTCTCAGAAAAAAAAACTGTCATGAAACCACTCATTTTGTCACAAGATATTGGCAATAATGAAGTAGAGCCAGATAAAGCAATAAAAAGGTAGGGATCTCTCAATTCCTGAAACCTTCCTACCTTCAAGATTCTACAGTTGGGCTGATCAACAACATCCAGATGCGTAGAATCACTCTAACTCGTTCTCAACCATGGCAACTTTAAGATGTGTGGACTTCAACTCCCAGAATACCCCAGCCAGCAGAGCTGGCTGGGGAATTCTGGGAGTTGAAGTCCACACATCTTAAAGTTGTCAAGGTTGAGAAGCACTGCTCTAACCTGACATCTATGATGTCACAGACATCTAATACTTTTTTCCTCCTCTCTGCACTATAGTATTTTAAGTATGCAATGAAAGGGCTTTTTCCCTAAGGCATTACCCTTTTCAAAACTTCAAAGTTCCAGAAGCACTTCAGCACTGAACCATCATAGTGGCTCTGAACTGAAACAAGCATGTTTGAATTAACCTGCTTTGTTTCAAGATCTGAGATTTCACAAACTCCAGAGTTTCACTGATCAAATGAACAGCTTTAGGTATGGCATCTTAAAAGTTCTCAGAGTGAATCGTAACACACAACAACAATATCAAAGAGTAAAAGATATTTTAAAGCAGAAAGTGGTTTTAAAAGCTTAAGAAAATAATAAATAGACAGACAGACAGACAGACATCACCTGGCACGAAGTAAAACCAAGTTAGAATTTCTCTAACCTAGTAAAATCTATGCAGTAAGGACATTCAGACAAGAGCATCTGCAGATCTCAATACTGGGAAAGTACACTTGATGAAAAGCAGTCTTTGCAGTCACAAGTGATAAAGGACATAAAGGTCAAAGGTGATACCATCAGTTGGCTCCAGGAATGGACTGAGAGTCTTTAAAGCCTGGCTCGAATGTGCTTATGTCATACTGTAAGGCCCAGTTAGTAAGTACACATTCCAAAATAAAATGTTCAGACTTTCTGTTGCACTTAATACTCTTTTGGCCTAATGCTGACAATGGGAATAAGGAATGTCTACCGGAGTGCTTGCAAACAGTGACCTCTTTTAATCCTAGATCAGATTGTGCTTGTTGGGTATTGTGGTGAGTTGGTATTATTGGAATAAAGTAGGGGGGACCAAGTGAGCTCAGTGGGGGCATACTGACTAGGACCCAGGCTTCCACAGTAATGGGCAGAGGGATATATTTATTATTTATTTATTAATCAAATTTATCACCGCTCATCTCCCAAAAGGGACTCTGGGCGGTTTACAATAAAACATAAATAAAAATATAAAACTGTAAAGCACTATAATACACAGTAAAATAAATATAATAAAAAACCCCACGGTAGGGCCTTGCCAGAAGAAGAAGAATGCATCGTTCTCTCACTGGCTTTGATACCATTGCCCATGGTGTCTTCCTGGATCACCATAAGGAGTGGGGGTTGTCGGCATCATACTCCTACTGGCTCCATACAATAGTGTGGAGGGAAGAAAGAATGTTCAAGCCAGTGGCTACTGCAGTGCCTGGTTCTCTTATTACTACTTTTTAACTTAACTTTTTACTTTAGAAAATCACTGGGACAGGGCATTGGTTGGTTTGGGGTGAGGTATCATCAACTTACCTTGCCACTCTAGTCCAAACCCAGTGTTTGGAGGCTGTGAGGGTTTGGATGAGTAAAAACAAGCTTAGAATTCAACCCAGTAAACAGAATTACTATTTATCCAGAAACATTCTCATTCAACGATTGTTCCAATGTCAGCTCTGGATAGCGATGTTCTTCCACTGTAGGCGCTGATCCCCAGCTTGGTAATCCTCCTGGATCTGCAGTTTCTGCATGTATAAGCCATGCCCAGAGTTCCCTTTGGGCAGCTGAGGTTGGTGCATGAGTTGCAGCCCTCTCTAGGCCAGGAGGCTCTAGCTGCAATGATTCATACCCTTATCACCACTTGGTTAGATTACTGCAATGCATGGAGCTGTCTTTGAAAACAACTCAGGAGTTACAGATGGTACAAACTGCAGCACTTGAGAGCTACTATGTAAATAAGATACCTATTTTCTAGTCACCGGCTGCTTACCAGTTGACTTCTGAGATTAATTCAAAGTTCTGCTTCTGGCCTATAAAGCCATGTATGACTTGGCTCCAGGATACCTTAGGAACTGTCTTCTTAGGTGGCATTTAATAAATGTGAAGCAATTGTATTGACTATGTTTAATTCATTTAATTTTAATTTAATTAAAAATTTTGTGCTCACCTTCCTTCCTTCGTTGGAATGTAACCATCAGTTTGCCATCAAACACAAAGTACAAATGGTTGTGGATGATAATTTTCAGGAATGTTTTAGTCTTTTAAGCCACAGAATATATGTAAAACATTAAGACTTACAACATTAACCTTAAAAACTCCCCCCCAAAGTTGAATAAATGGGGAACCTGGGAAATTGAAGCCCTCAGTCACTTACTGTATATGATATAGCCCACTCTGCAGTGGCCCTCATTCTGGGGAAAATAAATCCATTCCACAAATAATTGAATACAACCCCTAAAAGAATATCTATCCCTTCACTAGAGCATTTGCTTGCAATGCCATAACTGATCTCAGATCAGATTATAAGCTTCCAAATTTGTATTTCTTGGCAAAAATAGTTTCACCAAACTTGCACAGTCCATTTTTCAATAACATGCCATGCCATCGCAGTTGTGCAATTTTCTTGCTCAAAAAGCTGAGAGCCAAATTCCCACAATGATGTGAATTATCAACTGATAGAAATATTTTCTTCTTACCTTTCACCCTTTTCTGAAATTGTGCTTTTGAGTTCTGCACTATGTACCCTCTGGTCAAACCTATCACAGCTATTATAGTCTGTAAAATTCATTGCTCTATAATGATATAGCTGAAGCTAACCACAAATGCAAAAGAGTATTGTTCAGTAGGGCTATCGGAGATTTTACTCATAAGAATCGTTTAAGTTAATAGCACTCCAAGGTTTCACTTGCCCATTGCCCTGTGAGTAAAATGAGCTGGTGGCACTAGTTTTAATGAGCCTTCTCTATTCTCAGTGCTGAACATTCAACTAAAGCCGTAGGATTTCTTATTCTGATTTTTGAATAAGGTGAATTTACTTTCAGGATGATGTCTATCAGATACCCCAAAAGCAACAAATGAAAAGGTTAACCTCAAATATGATTGGCTTGCCATTAATTTCAGGCAATGACAAGGATTATATATTTTATATTGTTTTCTTTCCAGAATTGTATGTCTATTTTGTTTAAAACTGTATTCTTTTTATGAATCTTGTCAGTATTTGTCAGGCATTTTTCATATCCTTTTGGAAGTATGGTAGACCTGATGAGTTACAATTGGCATTGAACAGAACTCTTGATAAAGAGGTCTGGAAGGAGGAAGCTTGGACGGATGAAAATTTCTGTTACTTGAGTAGAAAGGTATGATTTCAAAAGAGAAAGAGGCAGACTACAGCTAGTGCTGACATTAGGCCTACATTTAAATTGGTTGTAGATACTTATGTCTGCTACTGCTGTTTAGATTTCGTGAGCTTCTTAATTGTTTGCAGCACAAGCATGAAGGAATGTTCTATCTCTGTTATGGATAAGAGACTGGAAAGTGGAAACTGTCAACAAAAGGCTAATAGGACAATGTTGGAAAGCTGAGAGTAACACAGAGTTTTGCAAATCTTTGAGGGATTTTTTAAAAAAATAGTTTGCCCTGTCAGTTGTGAAAGTTGGAACTGGAAGGATTCAATCATAAATACTTAGGACCTAACAGTTCTAATCTGAAGTAATCAAAAAGCCAAATGAATGAGTGCCGCCAGTGAGGGCCGGGAAGCTGAACATCTTTGAAGAAGTGCAGACTTTAAGAAAACATAAGGGCCAGAAAACGTGAGGGCATTTTTATCATCTACTTTTCCTGGCATGTGCCTGCCCTCTCACTGGACTTTAGCTTTTAAGCAACTTTCCAGTTAAACTGGAACTCCAGCTTCCTTGCTTCTTCCAGCCAAGCCTGCAAAGGCATTGGATGCCAAGCAGATTGGCCATCCTGTTCTTGCATCCACATCTTAGGTGTATTCTTAGCTAATCTTAGGTATTTTATTATTTCTGCTTCTTGTAAATCTTATACTTACTATGTAATCTCTGTGAATATTAATAAGTAAACTTAAGTTAAAGGCATTTAAATGTATTCTTTGCTTGTGTCTTACCATATAACTCTCAGGAAACAGATGTCTACTACTGAAGTTAAAGTAGTAGACATGCATGACTGGATGTGTTGGGAAGGGTAGGTTATGACCTGTAAATGAATTTATGAGCCAACCTTCTGGAGTTCTGGAGCCTAGGAATCAAAAGCTTTAGAAGTTAATAGGAATAGATGTCCTGGATTTGGGACTTGCTCTGTATTCAAGGTGTCATTGCAATTCTGCTCAGATATAAGTTGTGATTTGACCATTGGTTCTGCAGTGTGAAAATCTTGGGACAAGAGCTGTCTAAAAGCTGATATTCCCAGGGGCAAATTACTTTTTGTGTAAGCACTGCTGTTAGTAGGATCACAGTATAAACTGGGTCAATTGAGGAAGGTGTCAATAAAGGCCTAACGCCTCTATGAACAAATTGGCAGTATATGGGGAATCCTCTCAGCCTTAAACACAGGCAGAGGAGGAAGTGGTTGGATGAGTGTCCAAAGTTCAATATACTGTATACACATTGTACAACTCCTACTGCCACCAGTAGCAAAATCAGAATAATGAGTGTTGTAGCCATCATCATCTGTAAAACCAGCATTAAGATCTACTGATATATTTAGATTAATTTTAGAAAGCAAATAAAATAGACTAATGACTCATTTTCCCCTGATGTCACAATTCTATGTTTCATAACATTCATGTACAGTAAAGCTCATGATATTAGTTTCTCTTTGGATTATAATTTTTGAGATGGTTGTTACAAATGATCATGGCTCCATACATCTATACCTGCTAAAATTCTTGCCACTTTTCTGGATGATATATATGGCCTTAGAGGGCATATACAGCTTAAAGGAGAGGCTACTGTTAAAAAAAATGAAAAAGCAAAATACTAATATCCAAAGCTTGAGATAAGGTGCTATATTAAATCCTAAAAACATCCTGAAAATTAAATTACACACTGCTGAGCGGTGGGGCAAACTACCTACGAGCTACAAAATCAATAATGGATTTGGCTGCAGACCAAACATACAACAAGCAGTTCCTTGAGCTCACCTTTGCTATAAATTGTTATTCACTGAGGAGCAATAATTATATTCTTCCCAAGCGATGACATCAGGGAGCTACACTTGATATATATTTGTGCATCTGCATCTCCAATTAATTTAAAATTTTTAATGCAGAAAACAGATGCAAGTATATGCAGTCACAATAGAGCCATCACTAACACTGTCACACACAAAGAGAGAGAGATTAAAACTTTTATAAAGGCTCTGAGTGAATGATGTTGACATTTTACCATAAGACTCCAGAGGTTGTGTTTTTGAAGAGGCTGTACAAGCTGCATTATATTTTGCTACATACCTTTCTTACCTGCACATTCTAGAAGAAGGTCCTAAATAGCATAATGGACAGGATATTTAAAAACTCCTTTAGGTGTATAGTTAGAAGGAACCAACTGACTTGCATCTCATGAATTAATCAGATTAGTGTGCCTAAATATTCAGGTGTTTTTTTTAAAAGAGCATCATCTAGGGGCCACAAAAATAATCCTATTGGGTGACATGCAGCCTATGGGGTGCACTTCTTGCCCTGTTGTTTCCACCATATCCTTCAAGACTTCAGCTGAAGTAAAAGATTCATCCTCTGCTTTTATAAATGTCTAATTATTACTTTATTAATATGTTGAGCCCTACTTGCAGCAAATTCCATTTTAGTTCTATTAACTTGGACTGCTGGACTAACCTGCCTAAACAGGGCTCTAATGGTTTTAGACTTGTTATTTCCTTATTTGTAATTTACACAAAAAAAGGAACTTTTAGATTTATTATCTCAAGTGCAGTTAAGTCTGTATATAATATTTTAGTAGAGTTACAAGAAATATCTGGCTCTTATCATTTGATATAGGAGAAAGGGAAAGAAGAAGTTCGACATACAGGGTTCCCAGAATACTTTGTTTGGTATTAATGTGCCAAGCAACAGTTTTCAGAGAACGCACACTAGCAAATATCTTTCTGCAATCCTTGGACGAGTCAAAAGTGAAAACCTTTTCAATTTTTACAACCATGCCTCTGTGGTGGACAGAGTCATTTGGCAGACTTCTGAGGCAATTTGTCTGGGATCGAGCTATTTCCCCCAGCATCTTGAAAAATCAACATTTCTTTATGTTCCAAAGGCTCACCAACAAAATGAACAAAAGGCAACCCTAAAGAAAACCTGTTGCTAAATGTTAAGCAAAATCCAATTCAGACTTGGAGGAGAAAAAAAGGAGTATGAGGTGCAATCTCTTCCAGACAGCGTTAGAGATACAGCATATCTCCCCTTTCCATTTGCAAGAATGTGCATTTCTGGTTTTTCTCTTTTACCAGTGATTTTATGAAGAAGTAAAAAGTACAGTGACAACTTGCTCTGGTTATCCAGCATTTCTTTCTTTTGCCAGGTATTTATATTTATCTTGATGGTAACCCAATAACCACTTTGTCCTGTTCGTGGATTTCTGCATTTCATTAAAGAGCAAATATACAGTATGTCAGGGGTAAACAAACTGGTACCCTTCAGATGTTTTGGACCTCATCTGGAAACAAAGCCAGGCCTAGCAGAAATACACTATGAGAGAGCTGTAGTCCAAAACAAGTGGAAGGCACACAGAATGCCCATCCCTTGTATTTGGTAACTTTCTTTCTTTAAATACCTAATGAGATAAACCTGTCCTATGAGAGCCAGTCTGGGGTAGTGGTTAAGGCATCGGGCTAGAAGCTGGGAGACTGTGAGTTCTAGTCCTGCCTTAGGCACAAAGCCAGCTGGGTGACCTTGGGCCAGGCACTTTCTCTCAGCCCTAGGAAGGAGGCAATGGCAAACCACTTCTGAAATCTTGCCAAAAAAAATTGCAGGGACTTGTCCATACAGTCGCCAGGAGTACTGACTCTCGAAGGAACAAAACAAAAACAAAACAAAACAAAAACATGGTAGTTAGGCTTCTATACATCTTTACTCGTGAAAAAGTAATAATTGGGGAATTTTGTAGCAAGACAATATGGTGCTAAAAAAATCAGAGTAAACAACTTTGGTATAACAATCAAATATTTGAAGACATCAGTGTGTGATCTCCCTAGATCAGTATAGACAAACTGGTACATTCAAGATATCCTACATACAACTCCCACACTCTTATGTCATCGGCTGTGGTCCATGGGATAGATGGAGATCAAAGCCTGTAACTTAGGGAGAACATCAGATTACCCATTACATGCTATAGTAACTAAAGAAACCAATATTACCCTTCATCATATCATGTCAAATGTGATCCTATTTATTGATATGAAAATAGCCACTGCTCACTTTTGACCTTTCAAAATGTAAATGTAGTTTAAATCAGTAAAATCCTTGAAAACGAAAAGGGAAATTCCTCTTATTCAGTTGAAGTGTCTCTGCAACCTGAATTGTTCTTCATCAGCTCTTGACATTTTTCCAGAATTTAGTCCCAAACTTTTGTTGAGCAATCCCTCAAGCACTTGAGCAAGAAGTGTTGCCAAACTATTATATAGTAAATGTCCCAAGATAAACATTAAAACTGCAGCTTACAAGAAATGTTATTGTAAATTCCAGGTTAAGGATCTAGCATAAAATTAAATGAGAATATTTTGAACTATTTTAGATCATGAATACAAAAACAATTTAAAAAAACCTTTTTTACAAAAACAATTTAAAAGAATCTATTTTTGCAAACAACTGTAAGAGCAAAAACTTAACTTTTGGAAAAAAAATCTTTTTGTGTGGCATTAATACTCAGCTCCTTCTATATGTTATCTATATTTTTCTTGTTGACATTCAACCAATTCAGAGCTAAAAATCTATCCTACATTTTTTTCCTCTCTAGGTCATAAATCATAAAAAGGTTATATTTTATGAAAGCTGAAGCTGAGAAGTAAACAGCATATTTGTATCAAAAGAGTTTCATCTATTAAACAGCAATGACAGGGCCCTCTGGGCCAAAATCTAGTTTTCTTACTTAAAAAGCTTAGTTCTTTTGTAGACTCCTGCAGGGACCTATAACAGTTGGAATTGGGTTTTTTTATGCCTCTGAGGCCTCCAAATGAATGTTACAGTTTTCCATTATTTTCTTTTTCTTCTGAGAAAACTAGGCTACCGACTTATTGCCTAAAACCTACACCCTGAGATTGTTCTGTTGTAAAATCTGTCTTCCACCTTAAGTTCAGCATTTCTCAGCATCTTCAAATTTCTCTTACTTTACCATGTGTTTGAGCATCAACCAAGGAATCAGAATACAGGATCAATGATTAGATGATTTACCATTTAACTGTAACTAGTTTTTGACGTTTTCTATTGACACTTTCATTAGGTAATCTATTACATTTAATATAGGAAAGTAGGACAGAGATTATATGGATACAGAGACTATCCTGAGAAGATATCTTTGTATAATCAGGTTAGAAAACTTATGCTTCCATGTTTTTGGATTGTAATAGTATGAGCCTCAATCAGCACAGCCACTGGGTAAGAATCAAATAACTACATGGCACTAGGTTGCCTACGTACACATATATTGGACAATAGATGTATTCCCATATGTATTTCCCATCATCCAGATAATACTTGGCCTCAACTGATGTTGTATAGCCAGGGCAATACAATATCCTCTGGTATTTTGAATTGCCTGACATAAACCACTGGCATTATCCACTGGAACACTCAGGATCATAAACCTTATTAAATGAATAGAAACTGCATTAGAACAGCTTCCATTCAAGATAATGTGAAAAGTGCAGGAAAACCTGCTTTATTCGCAGTCATATCATTAAAAAATAATAAAGCTCATACTTTTCCCCCAATCTCAAAAGTTGTGCCAAGAGTAGAAAAAACAAGAAAAATTAGGAAATATGGAAAGTAGGAAGTCAGTCAAAAAAACAAGACAGTTCTAATTCACCAATTTTAATTGTATGCAATAAATGTAATTTGCATAAGCCTTTCAGGACTCTGGCAAATGATAAAGTATATTTCATGAGCAGAAAGCTATATTTAGCCTGCATTATTAATATTAACCAAAAATCTCTGATGTAAGTGAGCATGAGCAAGACTCATAATTACAACACAGAATTTTATATTACTGTAAGCCAGCACAAAATCAGCACTTTAATATAAGAACCCTGTTATCTGCATCCCACATAAAATTTGTCGCATTTGAATTCTAGGATTTTGCCCCCCTGACATGTAGTAAAATCATATGCCTACATCGATCTATTTACTTTTCTGTGCATCTTTTCAGTGATGGAGATTTAAATCATGGATGGACAACTTTTGGTGGCTGCTTCATATGCTCATATAAACCAAGCTTAGGTTTTCCTTTTTTCCTGAATTTTTGGGAAAGAGTTTGCAGGTTTCTTGGTTGATAATGATATATTATTAATAGTAATAATTTTAGAGCTTGAACTTCAATTTTCATGTGTTTTCTGCCTCTTACAAAGACTGCCACCAATTTTCAACAATAATTTTCAACAATAATGGTCAGAAACAGCCCCAGGGGCTATAAAAATATGGGGTCAGAGACCACAGTCCTTTCTAAGAAAGTGTTAGGGAGGATGCATGGATGCAATTGATCCATGTCTGTAGTGACATCTAATAAAATAAGCACATAATGTAACAAATAGTGTGAAATGCCTTTCAGCTTTATTTGTAAGTGACATAAAAATAACCAAAATGTTCTTGGGAAATTGCTCTGGCTCTTCCAAAATTTATATATGATTTTCAAGATGTAAGAATCATTGAATAAGAAAAGTATACCTCAGAATCTCTTGGAAGCATAACCAATTAAACAAAAGAAAAAAAAAACCATTTCTCTGTGTTTAGCATCAAATTTTAGCCAAATCTTGAAAGACTTGACCAAGAAGCTGGATTGCTGTTCTACCTAAAATAGTACAGACAAGTATGCCAGTTCAAATGCTAAATCTTAAATGTAGGTTAGGAGTTGAAAATAAAACTAAAAGAGCAGATTTCAAATTGATTTAAACTGTGCACACAGACACAAAGTAAGAAGGTCCATTTCAGTCCTAGTAGTTCACAAAAAGATAGGAACAGTTGGAAAAAAATATAATGGTCCAAATATTTCTGCAGCATGAAATTTTGAAAGGAATAAAGAAATGGAAGTCATGCACATAATTCATCCATGTTTGACTGAACAAAGCCCATAAAATGATACACTGGTATATGCCTTCCTACAGCTATTTGAAAATAGTCTACTTCGTGGAAAATCCAGAATTCTAAACTAGAATTAAACAGTAGCCAAAAATGCTGAGGCAATCTATGAAGGGCCTTTTTTTTTTAGAACAGCTGGATAGCCTTGGATACTCAAGAGTACACTTAAAATTTGGGCAGCTTGAGAGCCACAGACTATGTGGTACAGCAGGACACATAGAAAGGGTTGGGTTTGGGGAGAGTTTTAAACGTTTTCTTTATTTCTCAACTGTGATATGTCTATCATATGGCTCATAGTACAGTTTTTTATCACCTTCAGTTTCTAGTAATCATGGTCAGATGAGGCCCTGAGGTCTACAAAAGGGGCCCTCTTTGGCTAGCCCACAACATAACAAGTAATTTGCATATATGAAGCTTAATATATCATCAACCTTTCCAGCATCTTGAAAAACCAAGCAGATTTGCACAATAACTAAAGATAGATTAAGGATCCAGTCCTTTAAATAATCTCAGCCCTAAAGTCATTGGAATTTTCTAGAACATCTTGCATGCTCTTGTTTAAAAGAAAGAAAATAATTCAGCCCATGTCCAACCTTTTAAAATCTCTCACTACTATTAAAATTAGTTCACCTTAAGCTATTAAAAGATGATAGATCTGGCCCTTCCTGAATAGTGTAATTTATGACGTAGAATATCTGTATATCAAGCTATTATTACATCCAAAGAAGCGTTAGCAAATTCACCACCTCTAAACTAGCAGAACAATCACTAACAATTAACAAAATGATACATCTCAGTCTCAGTAATTTTTACCTACCTCGAACATATATTTGCTCTTTTGATGTCCTGTGTGAATAGGACTGTTTTATGTGAGTGACGCCGGGCTAAACAATAGTTCAGAGTTGTAATATAGAACTCAATTTGCTGGAACTATCATCTGAAAGGCTTGGACAATTTATTGAATGCTGCAGATGAAAGAAAAAAGGAGAGAAAGAAAAAAAAATTTAAAAACTGACCACTTCTAAAAATGAAGAAAATGGGGCAGTAAAGGGTATTGTAATATACTTTAATCTTCCTTAATGCAAAAAAAAAAAATATGGAATGTCATTAAAGCTGCCTTTGAAATAGATGTGTCCATATTGCTTGAACACCAAAATCTAGTTAATGAATCTATTGTGAAGGCAAATAAACAGAATAGCAGTAGAGGAGAAGAGATCTATGCATTAGACCAGCTCATTCGTAAGATGAAAGAGGAGAAAAATTAAAGTTAAATTCATATAAATATTGGATCCATGGAAAAGAGTTGCTGCTGTAAGAGAGAGAGGGGGGGGAGCATAGAAAGTTGGAAGAGAAAGTGTGATATAGCTGAATTCACAACTGATCAGCTAGTCTGGGGTGACGGTTTGCATACAAAAGTGAAGTCAGACCAGATGAAAGCTTTTGGAGGAGCCCAGTAATTAACATTTTAAAAGGGTTTTAAGCAACAAAATAATCCTTCCACAATAACATCCATTTAATCATTTTATTTGAAAAATTAAATGGGTTGCAAGTGTTCATTTGTCAGAAATGGTGTTGACGGCATTTCGAAGGAGTTATCAAATCCCGTTTCAGTGTTAATAGTTTTCAGATGGATTCAACATGTGGGAAAGATAAATGAACCCAACACAGATTCATCTGAAATGCCTCATGAAATAAATAACACTTGGTGCAACCTACTGCATATTCAAATCTTTATCAAAGCATTTTATTCTTAACAGCCCTTACACAGACGCTCTGGCGTGCATGCATATATGGACTTCTAGATGGGTAGGGATAATTGCTCAGGTCAGAGCTCTATAGATAAAAGTGGGGATATACATGAGGAGTTTTCCATGGTGCTATAATAAATAGAACTGTTTCTGATTTCACGAAGCCGTATATTCATTGAAAGCCTAGGGAACTTTCAATAGAAATAACTATCTAGATAGATCTGTAGCTACCACTTCCTTAAAGAGAAATGAATCTCCCATGGATGCACAACCCCTTTTGCAGCCCACTGTGATGAACAGAAGCTTTGCAGAAGTAAATCCTACATATCTACAATACAGTTTTAGGCACAACTAACAGTAATTAAAAACTAATAGCTGCTTCTTTTGATATACTGATACTTACGGGTAATAAAAAGCTTTATATTTATCTTAAGAATATATTTTATTTTAGATACATTTAATTTATTTTAGTCCAGAATTCCTAAAGAAAGCCCCAGATACCTTGTGATGCATCCTCTGATACCAATCAGATTCAGACTGTTTAGCTACAGTTCAGCTTCAAGTATTCCCAGTTCTTTCACTTTGTTATGATGAAAACCTTACAATCTCAAAGCTAAAATATAATCTAATATACAAGTATATCCTGGATGATTAGCTGTACTTATTTAACAATTCCATACGTTCCATTTTCAGTCTCAAAAGAAATATTCAAGAATTCTTAATGTTTGAATCAAAAAACCCAACAAAGTACATCTATATTTTTTTCCTTATACAAATACCGAATTTCAAGTTAAAATAGCAACAGAAAAGAAGCTTTAATGAAATATGTTCTTTCAGGCAAGCAAATATGCAGCATGTTACAGTAACAATGGAAGTTCATGTACGAGTACTGACCATTCAAAATTATTTCTACCTGTGTACAAACATGAATGCTTTCTTGTGTTCCATGTAACAAAAATGCTGACAATCACATTTATATGACTGCATTTGGGATCATGGGGTGGAGCAAAGATGGTGAAGCAGCTTCTCAACTGAGCTCCTAATGAACTCTCAGCTGACTAAGATGTACAGTATAAGTTATCTTACCTACTCCTTGGTTCTCATTTTCTTTTAACTTTCTAATTGCATTGTCCCGAAGGGGATATGTAAAATCTAAATCCCACCCCAAGCTCCCCAACTTTTAATTAACCAGCAGAGCAAGTACCAGAGTTTCTGAAAATTGGAAACCAAATGGGAAGCAAAATCATTAATAAAGTAACTGGGAAGCATAAGACTTGCAACCTGATGAAGGCTGCACCTGGAAGCTGCGCTCAGAAGACCCCAGAAGGAATTCCATTTGGCATCATGAATGTTGATGTACCATGTCAACTTTGAACACCTTCCATACATATATATATACTATATATAGTGTGTGTGTGTGTGTGTGTATACACATACATACAGTGTCTTCTTCAACCTTGGGTCCTCTACCAGAGGCCTTGGAGTTTGAGGGTTCTGCGCAGTATCTTACCTGTTCTTAGCACTGCACTCTTCTGGACAGAGAGCTCTGATGTTGTTCCTGGGATCTGTTAGAGCCACTCTCCCAGCTTGGGAGCCCCAAGTGCCCCTACCACCACTGGGACCACTTTGGCCTTCACTTACCACATCCTCTCTAGTTCTTCCTTCAGGCCCTGGTACTTCTCCAGCTTCTCATACTCCTTCTTCCTGATGTTGCTGTCACTTGGCACCACTACTTCTATCACCACCGCTGTATTCTGGTCCTTGTCTATTACCACAATGTCCGGTTGATTGGCCAGTACCTGCCTGTCTGTCTGGATCTGAAAGTCCCACAGGATCTTAGCCCTGTCATTCTCCACATCCTTCTGTGGAATCTCCCATCTGGACTTGGGAGGGTCTAGCCCATACACTGTGCAGATGTTCCTGTATACAATGCCAGCTACTTGGTTGTGCCATTCAGTGTATGGTGTTCCTGCCTGCATCTTACACCCTGCCACTATGTGTTGGACTGTCTCTGAGGCCTCTCTGCACAGTCTGCACCTTGGGTCTTGTCTAGTGTGGTAGACCCCTGCTTCTATGGATCTGGTGCTTAATGCCTGTTCTTGTGCTGCTATGATCAGTGCCTCAGTGCTGTCTTTTAGTCCAGCCCTTTCCAGCCACTGGTAGGATTTCCCAATGTCAGCCACCTCAGCTATCTGTCGATGGTACATCCCATGCAGGGTCTTGTCTTGCCATGGCACTTCCTCTGCTTGATCTTCCTTCTGTGTCTGTTGCTGCCTCAGGCATTCTCTCAACAGCTCATCTTTAGGTCCCACCTTACTGATGTACTCCTGGATGTTCTGGGCCTCATCCAAGACAGTCTCTTTGACACTCACCAGACCCCTCCCTCCCTCTTTCCACCTGGAATACAGTCTCTGGGTGTTGGACTTAGGGTGGAAGCCTCCGTACATTGTGAGGAGCTTCCAGATCTTCACATCAGCAGCCTCCCTGTCCTCCTTTGGCCAGCTCGCTATACCAGCAGGGTATCTGATGACTGGCAGGGCATACATGTTGATGGTGTGGATCTTGTTCTTCCCATTGAGCTGGCTCTTTAGGACCTGTCTTATCCTTTGATGGTGCTTGGATGTTGCTGTCTTCCTTGCCTTCTCATCGTGGTTCCAATGTGTCTGTGGGATACCAAGATACTTGTAGCTGGTCTGTATGTCTGCTATGTGGCCTGCTGGTAGTTCCACCCCATCAGTCTTAACTACCTTCCCTCTCTTTACTACCATCTGGCCACACGTCTCCAGTCCAGATGACATCTCAATGTCCTCACTGTAGATCCGTGTCAGGTGGATCAGTGAGTCAATGTCTCATTCACTTTTAGCATACAGCTTGATGTCATCCATGTAGAGGAGGTGGCTGATGGTAGTTCCACTCTTGAACTTGTATCCATATCCAGTTCTTGTGACAATCTGGCTGAGAAGGTTCAAGCCCATGCAGAACAGCAGTGGGGACAGAGCATCACTTTGGTATATGCCACACTTGATGGCCAGTTGTGCAAGCTGCCTTGAGTTGACTTACAGTGTTGTCTTCCACAGTCCCACTGAGCTCTTGAGGAAGTTCCTTAGTGTCCTGTTGACTTTGTATAGTGCCAGGCATTCACAGATCCATGTATGTGGCATTGAGTCATAGGCTTTCCTGTAGTCAGTCCAGGCTGTGCTCAGATTGGTCTGTCTAGACCTTGAGTCTTGGGCAACTGCTCTATCTATAAGCAACTGGTGTTTGGAGCCTCTGGTGTTGTTCCCAATGCCTTTCTGAGCTGTGTTCATGTACTGGCCTATAAGGTCCTGCAGCTTGGCGGCTATGATGCCTGATAGGACTTTCCATGTTGTGGGGGAGCAGGTTATTGGCCGGTAGTTGAATGGTGTTGTTCCCTTGTTGGGGTCGTTCATGGTTAGCACTGTCCTATCTTGTGTTAGCCAGTCCGGGTAGGAGCCTGCTGCTGGCAGTTGGTTCATCTGTGCTGCTAGGTGTTCATGCACTGCTGTCAGTTTCTTTAGCCAGTAGATGTGAATCATGTCCAGGCCAGGTGCTGTCCAGCTGTTCATGTTCTTGACCTGCTGTTGGATGTCTGCTAATGTGATGGTGACTGGTTCCTGCTCTGGGAGATTTCTGTGGTCTGTTCTCAGGTCCTGCAGCCACTTTGCACTGGTGTTATGTGTCTTCTGTTTTTCCCATATGTTCTTCCAGTACTGTTCAGTTTCTGCTGTTGGTGGCTCTGCTGTTAATGTGTTGTTGCACTGCAGTTGTGAGTACACCTTGGATGGTTCTTTGGCAAACAGGGCATTTATCTTCTTGGCCTCTGCTTCTCTAGTGTATCTCCTTAGCCTGGTAGCCAGTGCTGTGAGCCTTTGTTTAGCGGTCTCTAGGGCTTCAGATGGAGTCAGGCCCTTGTATTTTTTCAGTAGCTGAGTCTTATCCTTAATCTCCACACCCGTCTGTAGTTCCACCAGCTGACTAACTTCTCTCCGAGTTGCCTTGATCTTAGCCTCCAACCTCATTTTCCAGTGGGGGTATGTACTCCTATTCTTCTTGATCATGTAGCCAAGCATCTCCAGGATTACAGCATCTGTAGCGTATACTAGTTCATCGGTTTGAGTTATAGTGGTAGTAGGGATTGTCGCAAGGACTCTGTTGGCTCTTCTAGCATACTATCTGATGGTACTTATCCACTGAGCCTTGGTAATTGGTCTCAAGAGTTGACTGTAGCTAGTTTATCCATGATCTTTTGCCTCATATCAGCTGCTGTGTTCTGTAATGGAGGGAGTGGCACTGATGTTCCAGCTTCAGGTGTTGGCTGCAGCGCCAGTTGTTCTTCTGGGTCTTCTAGATTCTGAGATATAATGTGTAGTTGGTCTATCTCAAGATATCATGAATGTTCATGTACCATGTCAGCTCTGAACACCCTCCATACACACACACACACATATATATAGAGTGTATATAGAGTATGTAAGTGTGTTTGTATATACACACACAAACACAGAGAGTGTATATATATATATACACACAGTATGTGTGTGTGTATACACACACTGTATATATATCCACCATTTCAATTTCACTTAGCATTTACAGAGTTAATATTTGCATTAGATCAAGAGAGTTCTTTCCTTCTAAATTCTGTGAGTTATGATACAATGCTTAGTTCAAATAATAACTACACCAAGACCAACCATATGACAGAAATTGTGCTGAGGGTATAATGCACAGTGTAGGAGTCCTGTCCCTCTGGTACAAATTTTGAGTTTTCAGCTGATGAAACAAGAAAACAAGAAACCAACTTCATCAGTTTCATAATAAGCTAAGTCCTATAACACAACTGGGCTAAAGAGTTAAATAGCTAAATCTGATTAGCTACCAGAGGTTGAGCCACCAATCAGCTGAGAGCTAGTTTGGAGAACAGGTATATAGCCAGCAGCTGGAAAATATTTCTGACCAGGAACTTGTAGACCAATAGGAAGATAGGATCCCCATAGCAAGGGGGTCCAAAGTATTAAAGAAGCCATGCTGAAGAACTTCCTGCACTTATGATGGAGAATAGAAATCACTATTGATTTACATTACTGCTCCTTGAGGAAACAACTCTGCTTTATCAGAATCCAACTTGAATCCAAAACCCAATTCTACTTGGTTTTTGAACTATTTAAGTATGATGAAGATTAGAATAAAAGGAAACAATTTGCTTTTGGAAGAAGAAAAGGAGGGTTATGTAAAAGATTAAGAAGTGTAATCTGTTCTGTACTTTAAATAAGGATTAACACATTTCCAGTCAGCATCTCTCCTTCTCTATCCTACTTACTGTTTTTATTCTTAACTAAGTATACATAAAGTTCCCCCAATTTTACTGATATACCTAAACTGATAGTTATACTGTGAGTCTTTTAAATTCAGTGCTTACAAATTAAGTTCACCAATTTCCCATGTTGCAATGTCCATAAAGGAGTTGTAACATCCAATACAACCATCTTGACTAGCATGGTTCAAATGGTAACTAAAGCCATTTGAACCATGCTAGTATTGATACACCAATATTTATCTTTGAGTCATGTTTGTGTTGTGGGCAGCTATATAAATGTAATAAATAAATGTATACCATTTAGTGTTTCCAACAGAAAATAGTATATGTTGCTCAGGCTTGAACTGTGAAGTTCCTGGTTCTCTCTGAGTCTGGTTATTTGTCTGCAGATGTTTCATTACCCAACTAGGTAACATCATCAGTGCAAGTGAGTGCGGAGTTTGCTGCCTGTCTATATATATGCCAGATTTGGTGGGGGGTTGGGGTTTCCTCCTTGGTGGTTCCTTGATTAGAGTATTGTTTTCTGCCTGATTATTTGTCTGGTGCTTATCCCCACTTATCTGATGTTACCTGCTTGAGGTGATGTGTTCCAATATTTTTGTTTCTTCCTAGGTTCTTTACTGTCTCTTCTGAATGGTCTGTAAATCTGGTTTATCTGTATGTGTCTACTGATGGCTGATTTGTCTGACTGCCAAGCTTCCAAGATACCCTAGCATTTTTAGATTTGGCTTGCTCTAAAATGCTAATAGTTTCCCAGTTGAAACTGTGATTGAGTGTCCATGTGTTGTGAGATTAAGGAGTTTTTGTGATGCCTTCTGACTGCTAGTTGGTGTTTGTGGGTGTGGTCTGCTAGTCTTGTAGCACTGTATGTTGTACATGACTCCTGTTTTTTCTTCTTGGGCTACTGGATCTTTTGTTTTGCTTAAGTTGCTTGGGAGGGCTTTAGTTGGTTTGTACACTACAGTGATGCCAATGACTATACCAGAACAAAAGATTCCTGAAACCAATAGATTTATTCAATTTTCTTCCCGTTCCATTCTTTAACCCAAGCTGACTTTTTCCCCAATCATCTTAGATTCAACAAGATAATATCACCCCAGATTTATGAATGACTCAGTATTTACCCTGATTGCAGACCAACTCCTGTGAAATCTGTCTTTCAAGATTTCAAACAATAGATTGAATCATAAATTGGACAGAAATTGAACCACTCACAAGAGGCCAAGCAATATTTAGATATCTGCTTCCTCCCAAAAAAATACTGATTGAGAAATATCAAGATGTGTTTTTTAAAAGTTCATTTTATATGCGAGTTTTGATTTCTATGAAAGAAATATCAAGTTATATTTCAATGCACTTTCCCATTAGTGAAACCAAAACATTGATAAAGTAAACAAATATCCATCATTTCTACCAAGCTATGCATATATTGCTTTAAAATATGATCTAGATGAAAGATGTATGTTGCTTTTGGATATGTTTACGTGCAATGAATAATGCATAGGCTCACACACTTCCAAACCATGTTTTTTTAACTTTGCAGTTGCATCATTTGGTCACTTGAATGTCCTAAGATGAAAGACAAGTGCTATCTCTAAGAAAGCAATAGTGCACTCTTTATTCATTTACATAAATCTGGAGACAACATGAAATTGGAACAATAATAATATTATGAATAATAATGATAGAAATCCTAAAGCTGTTGGCAGTATGTACTCTTTTTCCCTCCTTTTCAATGTGTTTTGCTCAAAATTGGGTGAGCAAAGGATAAAGGAGACAGGGTGGGAGGGGTGGGAATTTTAATTTTGTATTTGCAAGATTATGTCAATGGAGCTTTATAATAAAGTAGAATTAGCTCATCTGGTTGTGATTCCTATCTAGTTTACCCTGCAAGGCCAACAACAATCTTGTACTTAGGGCCCACAGTATCTTACTTAAGTACAATACAGATCATTTAGTTCTCAGAACAAAGGGCAAAATATAATGAGCAACCTTCTGCTTGGGGATCATAAACAACTCTCCAAGATAGGTAAAGATGGAGGCTGTGCGGCAGGTCAGATTTGATCTCCAAAAAGAACTTCAGAGAACGTGGAAGAGCAAAGTAAGGAATTGCAGACAGGTCGTACAGATGCTCCTATGCAATGCAAAGACTGAATAGACTTTGGAGACTATATCCAAAGCACTATCCAGTCCCAGTATAGGTTTGATCCATATTTAAGTTAGGAAAAAGATATTGACACCTTGTTTCAAACAATCTGCAATACTATCAAGTGTATCTCTTGTAATAAGGCATAAGAGTTAAAAATATTTGAGAAGTGATATAGAGTTAACAGGTTTTATGATGGCAAATAAATTTCTGAAAAATTCTAATATCATAATGCTTTCGGATTCATAGTTTGTCTCCTGTTTAGCAACTGATATTTAGTAGCTTATTGCTTATGCTACTGGAGGTTCTGATCTCTTGGCAGTCTTGGTCAGGGTATATGGGTTCCTGAAGTGTTTTTTTTTTCCTCACACACACAATTCAGTGGAAATCATATTGAATATCAATCATATCTCATCTACCATGTACTCTTTTTCTTGATCACTTATGCCTGTGGATGGGAAGGCAAGGCAAGGCAAGGCAAGGCAAGGCAAGGCAAGGCAAGGCAAGGCAAGGCAAGGCAAGGCAAGGCAAGGCAAGGCAAGGCAGCTAGAATCCAGAAATTGGAGAAAGAATAAGGTAAAACTTTAACAAATAAACTGATAAACATTCAGAAAGAGGTCTTGTTCAATACTGTTTCCTGCTGGATCACAGTTGACAAACCAAAACATTTAGAAGTGTATATAATCAGAAAAGCTTCTGTTAACAATAACTGCTTTCCCTTCTTTTCAATGAGAAGTGAATCAGGATACAATTTTTTCTCCATCCTTCCCTTTCCACTGGCAAAATTTTAACACTCTAATAAGTGATATTTGAGCAAGTATTTCTACTTTATGGCTAAATGCACTCATTCTTTTTTATCTTTTGCCTAATTCTGCTCTTCACCCTATTCCAATTGCAAAATTCAATTACCTATAGCTTAAATTTGTAGGAGCAAAATGCACTCATGATGTAAATGCATGCTGTAAAACATCTGCCAGCACAAACTGCAAACCTGAGGGAAATTGAAATAAGTTGGATTGTTTTCCCAGCTCTTGTTTATCTGTTTGCTTTATTTTTGTGAGTACATTAACCTTTCAGTCATTTACTCCCTGCACTTCCATCTCTGCAATGACGCCAATACACAGGCAATGCCGGGCCGGGTCAGTAGCAATCTATTCCAAAGTATTTTTAATAAGGTTGTCCCACTTTTGCCTCACAAACTAGTATAGATCCTGATTGTATGAATGGATGACTCCATGCAAACAGAAGTGGGGTGGTGATACTTCCTTGCCAAACAAACAAATTTCACAATGAATGATCAGAGACATGTTCTTAGAAAACTCACAAAACACAGCAGATGATCCGCAAATCACCCATGCTTTTAGAAGGAATGTGTTTTAAATAAAATTGCAAGACATTGTGTATAGCCCAGATGGAAACAAAAGCCTTAGTGGTCTTGGCACATTTCTTAGCAAGGAAAAAGCATGTGCCATTTCAGAAAATCAAAGCAAAGGAAAACATTGACAACAATTCTGTCATCTAATGCATTATTATGGATTTTATGGACTTTATATATTATTTTCCCTGTAAAGTTAAGAATTTGATGTGATCTCTTCTGTTTGGGTGTATTATCAGAATAGCTGCAAACAATTTTCTGCATCTTATTATGTTCAGGGTTGACATACTATTAGAGAAATGTGCAGCTGTCTTACTCTGCTATTCATTCCCTCATTACTATTTTATAAATATATGATTAACAGTTATTGCAGCTGCCTAATTCACATTTACTGCAAATATCCACCCCACAAATGAATGCTCAAAGCAAAGAGATGTGGTTTTAGAGTAATTTAAATTTTACAGTTCCATTTACCCTGTTTTTTAATTTACTATATAATGACCCTATTAGAATAAAACACATCTGGAAGTTCTTTGGGGAACATTTAATTTTCTGTGGCTTCAGTACTAACAGAATTTGTACCATAAAGGCCACAGATGCTTTGAAGACTGTACAAATTTTCACATTTTATGCCAAGGAGATGGTTAATTGTACAGATGAGACACTTCTGAGAAACTTACAGCAAGAAGGAGAGACTTTCCCAGATAGAAAGAATTTTAACTCCAGAGCAATTTTCTAATCTAGACTATTGCATATGTACCATATTTACTTACTATAGACAGCTGTCTCTGCCAATGGAAAATTGGAAACTGTTTCCTATAGTTCGCAATAATTATGGTCAATAGCTGTACTATCAGCTTCTTATATTGATTCATAGGGTTGTGCAAAGCATTCAGATGAGCTCCTTTACAATATGCTGAAGTGCAAATGAAACCCTCTTTCAAATACTTTGCAGAGCACTGTTGATTAATATATTTGGTTTAGCACTGATTTCTTAGTCTTAGAATGCATCTTTACGCTAGAGCAACCTGATCTGAAATAAATTCTTCCAGATGTTACTGCCTACAATTCCCAGAATCCTTGACCACGTGTTATGCTGCCTGGATGTTGTAGGTAGGCAACATTGTGATGAACCCAGATTGATTAGGGTTTTCCAAACACTGACACTTTCTCAAGGGATTTGAGAAAATGCCTGAACATGTAGAATGCATGGACTATTTTGAACAACTGTGTTTGCACTAAAGGCATCCATGGGATCCATGCTCAAAATGATTTTAAAAAATCATAAAATGTGGTGCATTGTTGCAACACAAACTCTACCCCTTTTGTACATATGTTCAACATCACATACTAAAGGGGTTGAGGTTATATCATATTTGCCCCTCTCCCCAAACCTTTCTGCACTAGCCTCTAGTTTGTACTAACGGTGCAAAATTACAAGGATTTCAATGAATGCACGTGTTTGTGTGTTTGCAATGAATTGCAACATACCAAAGACTAAGGCATCTTTCCGCAAAAATTTATCTTCAAACAATTCCTTTTTTTCACATCATAACAATATGACTTCTCCTTGTGAAATCTTCTTTGATATAATATGACAAAATCCAGTCTTGGTGATTTTTGTATTATTCAGTTCTTTTATATCATTCCTGTTAAGCAACCATGGAGAATTTAGAGGATTATTTGAAGTGAGATATGAAGTGAACTCCATCTGCTTTTTATATTGACAGTCTGCACTCAGGTTACAGCAGAAGCATCCAAGAATTGGAGATTGATTTGAATATTAAATACAGATCACTGCAGCAGAGAAAGCTTCTTTACAAGAAATAATGGGAATCCATTCTTATTGATTAGTTAATTTATGTTCTACAACTAATCGAAACACAAATCTCATTAGCCACAGGTCAGTAGACTTGAGGAGAGAAAAGAAAATCATTTGGCAAACCAGGAGAGCTGTACAGATTTCACCAGAAGCCAAACACTTCTAAAAATGATGGGCTTGATCAGCACGTGCCATCCTTCAGCTGTACAATGTCAAAAAGCTATTGCTGTGCTGCTTTTCAATGCTGCCTTTAAAAATCCTGTTAATAAGAATAGACAGCCATTCAACAGTGATGGACTAACCTTCTTGATCTGTTAAACAAAAATAACACCATCTTCACAGCTGATTTTCCTTACAACTGAACTGAATATTCACAGTAAAAGGCACATCTGTTCAAGTCAGCTGGTTTGCATTGTACAGATTTTACCATGCTTTTTTCTAACATGATGGATTTTGGACAACTTTTATCTTAGGGAAGTTCTGCAGTTCTTATCAGCTGATAATATAGGTTATATTGATTTGTGGTTGTAGAAAATGAAACACTAAATTAGATAACAAGTTCAATTACTGTATAGTAACTACAGTGATTTTTTTTTAACAAATGGGGAATTTATTTTCAGAGATGTCTGACCAGTAACCTAGTAAGAAAAGGATATAGGTACAGATTTACAATTCCTTTTCACCTACCATTGGTCATGTTCCTGGCATTATCTATCTGTCCATCCATCCATCCAGTTATTTCAAATATTGTAAGCCATCTTTCAGATTGCTACCCCTTCCAAGATGGCTTACAGAATAAACACGGTGTTAACATGCCTTCCTAACATATGAAAAAACAGAAGCCATTGCATTCCTAGCTTAAAAGAAAATCATAGAAAATTAACAATCCTTTTCACAACAGCTTGGATGATAATGTTATCCAAAGAAGTGGGCTCACTGCAAAAAGAGGCCCACCCCCTTCTACGCATTGATCTGATGCAGATAATAAGCTAATATTATGTAATTACTATTAGCTAGTAAGATGCCTATTTTAGATTTTAAAGTGCAAGCTACATGGATATATGTTCTAGTTATTCAGTTTATGATGGTGTGGCATTCAATAGATATTAAGCAACAACCTCTGCCTTAAAAATCTTACAAGTAAATGTGAGATTTACTTAGCATGATAGTCATTCTACATAAAATAATGAAACACAGTAATATTCAAATTTGGATTAACTAATATAAGGATTATCTAATATAAAGATTAAATATATATTTGTTAGGACAGATGTCTTTACTCCACAGTGAGGCTCTCAATAGGTTAATACCCATCCAATATATGTAGTGTAGAATTTGTAGATATGGCAGATCATGATAGACATTTGAATGAACAGGCTATCTTTTAATATAAGGTTCAGATGACATGAGTGTTATGGGTAAAAAAGAGAATATAGTAAAACATATTGCTACACATCTAGAAGACAAAAAAATTATTTACACAAATTTGTCAGAGATACTCAGTTGAGGGAAAACAGACTGGAATCTATTTGTCTTCCTCATTTCTCCCACTAAAAGTTAGAGAGTTTAACTGGCCATGCCTTTCATCCACACATTTGTCAAACTGAGTGCCCATGTTGTACAATAAGCCATCACAGCAACACTTCCAGGATGAAAAGTCTAGGTGAAATCATCTGTCTGGGAGAATGAAATGATTTAAGAAGCACAGTACTGTTTCATTCCAAGGGTAAGAAATACCCACAGTAGATATAGAAGTTAAATTATAAATAAGCATGCAATCGTATCTCAATGCAGTTTTTTAAACAGCTATTTCAATAGTTCTGACCATTATTTCACCCCATGCCTTTTGTAGTAGGCTTTATTTAACCTCTTTACATATACAGTAACATACAGTCTAAATACCAGTGGCAATAATATATCAACATTTTGTAAACCAAATCTGCTTGATTTAGTATTCCAATAAAAATGAACAAAATTAATCAAAGAAAAAATGTCTTGAGGTGTAGAAAATACATATAAGTTTTAATATAGTCAGTTTAGTTTTATAAAAAGAGAATCTTATATGTTAACATACTTACAGTGTATAGCAGTGTTGTAAAGCAGTATTCCATTGGTGCTGAGAAGCTACCAGAGTCTGTGATCCTCCACTAGATGAAGATGAAATGTACCCAATAACACAAGGTTAAGAGTGTATTGGTCAAGGATTGGTTTTGAATTTACATAAAAATAATGGTTTTGCAGAAAGTTGGCTTGGTTTAAAGTTGAACACTTTACTTGGGATTTTCCATGTTGGCCTTGTGTTAATGGAAGTCAAAGTATATGGATGATATGGGAAGTACTTCCACATAACAACAGGAATTGCATGATAATACCTCTGCACACAGATTCCTCTCTACCCCCCACTCTCTCCATTTCTCTATGTGTGCCCCAAATCTGTTGCAGAAGGTCCTTATAACATTCTGAAGCAAATTACAGATATACAAGGAAAGGAGGATCCATTCAGTTGATAATTGCCATTCAAGAAAGAAGATGATAGCACTGGTTAGAATCAATGCTACAGCAAGAAATTATTTTCCCCCCTTTCTCTCTCTCCCTGTGCCTGCCCTTAAAGCTTAAACAATAAAGCAAGTAGTGAGAGAATCTGATTTATATCTACAGTGGTGCATGGGTGAAAAGAATTTAGGTCTTCTACCTCCCCACTTTCCAGTACACAGTGGTGGCATATGTACTTCTCTCTCTCAATTTAACTGACTTCAGGTGTCAAAGAAAGATCAGAGGAAAATTCCAGGCCAATAGAGACTGGGAATGGGAAGAAGCAGCCCCCCTTGCCCATTCTCTTTTTTTTAAATAATGAAAAACTATACTCTCTACTGTGCTGCATGAGCCAATATGGCAGACTTATGAGTAAAAAATACTCATATGTCTGCCAAAAGTTAAGTAGAGTTTAACTTTTAATTAAATAAAAAAAATGATGGCCTCTATACAAAGTATTTCTATGGCACACATAAACAGAAGAAACAATAACAGTGATAATTGCGAGTGGTGCTACCTCCAAAAGGCCAGTTTTACCTTCCACGCATATACATGGTGGGGAAGAATATTTATTTGAAGCCAGTCATTATTTCCTCCGGGCAGCAATCTCTCATAAGCCAACTTACTGTATGTTAGAAGGACTGAATCTGACCAGCACACTCATTCCTTCATTTCTAATATTCATACCCTACCTGCAATTTTTCACAATTCTCAAAGTAACAAAATTTAGTTTTTTTTACTATGTAGTAAGACACTGGGAGTCTAGAAGATTCAGCAGCATACACATTTATTAATAATGGATGACTAAATATTTATAATTTGAAATTAAAATATCAACTTTCTTTGTAAATATACCACAGCCACAATCCTTTACTTAGTTATGCTAGGTGTAACAGAATTGCTTTCTATAACCCTACACAGTGTGTGTTTCTACACAGAAGTAGATGCCTTTAAATTCAGAGGATTTGCTTCCAGGAAGCATACATGGGACTATAGCTTAATTTATGTTGTGCCCTGTACAGACCCCAAAGAGATTAAAGATACTAGAAATATTCTTTTAACACTTACAGTAAAAAATATAAAACCATGGCACACTAGGGGAGAAGGTTGATTTTATTCATAGCTCACAGCGCGTGCCTCAGTTTGACCTCTGTGAGGTCACATTATCTCTTCACTATCCATTAACCTGCACAAAACCCTGAGTAAATATTAGACTTTCATTGAAAGGCTAAATACGTAAAACTGTATTTTCCTGAGAAAACAAGCAGGAAAAATAAGGTGACAAAGAAATGCAACATTCAGAACTCATCCAGTGACCTCATTACCTATGGATCATTTGCGTAATAGCCCACATGGGTTGCATAAAGTTCATTATTGCCTTTTAGAGCACTATGCATTATGAAGTGATCATCCATACATTTGGGAAATAATATAGAGAAGTCCAGTGACTCCTTGGATCCATATTGAAATATTGAGAAAATATATTAATATGATTTAATGGCATAATAGGCCTAATCAGGGGGGGGGGAGTACATTCATTTCATTTTTGTTCCCAATCATTCATCAAACATCCTAAGGAAAGTGCACTGCAGAAACAATATGAAGAGAAAATTCTGAACTTTCACCAGGAAAAATCTTGCCCATGTTAGGGAAAGCTGCTCAGTATGTTGTTTTTAAAGAAGAATCAAGATGCTAAAAGGAATCCATTTGCAAAAAATAAAAAATGACAAGGCAGTGCACAAAATTAGCTTGAAGCCAAGTAAAATATCCAGAATATAAGTGGTACTTGAAATATAGATTATGCTATACACTCCTGAATAGGTTGATTTCATAAAGGAAATGTGTCATACCAGTGCTGATGTATTCACTGTATTATTGAGGAATAAGGAAATATTGGAAAAGGTAATATATTTATAAGAATGTTATTAAGTTTAAAGCAAGATAAAAACCACAAAAAAGCAAAACAATACAAAAAGAAAAAAGACTAAAAAAGTGTGAAACTCAAGAAGAGAAAAAAAATCTGAAGACTACAAAAAGAAATTTCTTCCAACTTTCAGCACCAAAAATATACAGCAATTTCCATAATCAATCCCTTACTCTATATCAGACCAAGATCACATTATTTCTATAAAATCATTCCATTAACACATTATAAAAATCACTAAATACAATTGCTTCTTCCCCTTATATTAAAAGAAAAGAAAATGTATAAACCTCCAAATCAACTTCCTCCCCAAAAAAAATTTATCTCCTTGTTACAGGCAGTAGATTATGATGCCCCCTGGATACTTTACCAGCAAAAATAGAAGTTAATGAGTTAATGGAAAATCTCCAAAAGTTGTTGACACAAGAGAAAGTATGCTAACAAGCAGTTCCCAGGGAAAGTGAACAGAAAGCTGAAAATTCAAAACAGCAGATTCAACATGTAGGAAAATATTAGATCCTTCAAATTCAATACAAAAATAATAGCAGGGAGGCAATTATTTATTCTCAGTCCTCCTTAGTGTTTAGATGGGAAAAGAAGCCAAAGCTTAAAAAGATTTTTAAAATTAATCCAGAAGTAACGATAGGCACCATGAGAGTTCACTTTGTGCTGTAGAAAGCCTCTCTTAGGGTACATAAACTTGAAAAAATATATAAATTGGGTGGTTTAGAAATAGGGTGGCTTGACTTAGTGTCCCTTTAAGGCTACAACGTGGTTTAGAAATGATGATGTCCTGGACTCCCGGCATCTCTTACCAGATTAGTGCTAACGCTGTTCATGATCCTCTGGCTGCAAGGTGCCATTCAGGAGTTCAAATGGGATGATTCCAAGCATTTTCTGTCCATGAAATCACTCTAAGGCTTCAGGAAAAGCCTGCCTGAGCCCAGAAAAAAAGCCACGTTGTCAGATCAGCCCGCGGAGCTCGTGGGCACTGCTGTTCAGCCAGCCATGTTCCCACCAGATGTTCCGGAAAAGGTAATATTTTTAAATACTGTTTTTGCTCTTGTTTTGTCTATCATGGCTTTATAGCCACGTTGTTTGAAAGGTGTATGTCTAATTATCATGCTGAAATTAAGCAATTATTGTTATTAAGCCTAATTATTTTATTGGGAGGGATACCCTTTAGACAGTAAAACATATTTCTTGATTCTTGATTGTGCAAAGTCAGCCCTAGCAGGAAGCAGTATCCTCCTATTCTAAGCAGGCCCTGGACACTCGCCCAAAGTCTTCCCTAACAGAACAATATTTTGCTAAAAAAAAAACTGGCTACATGGAGCAGTCTGTATGTCTTAAGCCACAAAAACCAAAATCGTATACTGCCTGTTTTACATTGCAATGTGAGGCAATTCCTAGAGCAATTGTTGGGCTATTCATCTGTAGATAACAAAGTAACAGTTTTCACATTTTCTTTTCATCTATTTTCTTCCTCCATTTTCTTACAGGCTCCAAAGAACAAAAATTGATTTTAATTAATAGAGGCAATTTAATGAGTAATTACTAGATCAAGAGATTGTTCTCAATAAGAAATAGTAGAAAAGGCAAAATGTACTAGTAAGTATCTTTCAATTAACTTTGAAAGAGATTACCATCATTGTTTGGGGAATCCAGTTATAGTTTGCTATGCCCATCCATAGCTGCCCCAGTTTCTTTTTCTTTCCAACAAACCTCCATTAAATATCTTCATATCATGGCTTTCTCCATCCTATACACTCCCTTAACTGTCCCTCAATGAGCAAAGCTAAAGAGGAAGGAGGTAGTTGGCAGTGGAAAATTCACATTGTGGTAAATTTCACCGTTGTTATCTAATTGAAACATGAGTTAGGAAAATTCTGAAAGATTGGTGAAATGTTAATTTCCTTTTCTTGTATATTTCCTAACAGAGAAAAAATGGTACAATTCTGGATATAGAACAAATGGGACAAGTTCTGCTCAGCAACAGAGGAAGAATCAGTGAATGTACAGACTTATCTATTGCTATCAAATGCTTATTTAACAAATCCTAGTTGTACATTGGATTCGCACTGCTATATGCCAAAGCTACCATGATTAATCATGTGCATAGTTCATAGGCTGCCTATTCCTGTGCTCAGATCAAGGCAGCGCTCTTCTCAATTCTTAACAAAATAATCCCAAACACATTAACACTGCCTGATCAGTTGTAATGACATATAATTCCAGAATAGGAGTAAGTTTGCTAGCCAAGGGCCACTCCATTCCATAGGTTGCTGCTCTTCCATGTCACCAACTGCAATCCAATAAGCACCACCAAAGACAGTCCAGTGATTCGCTGATCTTCCACCTTCTGCTCTATTCTTCCTTCCACTATACAGCCTTCCAAAATTTCCTCTCCAGCCAACACACAAATTGATTACTTCTTTCACAACAACCAATACACATTCCACCACACATTCCCTACCTTTTTCCTACCTGCTTAACTGCTCCTCATCCAATTAAGGGGGGGGAAAATTAAAAGCTCTGCATCCTTCTTCTTAAGGTAACTATACCAAGGACAGCCCTTTTAAAAATACTTCATGCGTCTAATACTCTTTATCCAACAAGTTCCCTGCAATAGGGTCCCCCGTTGGGGGGAGATGGGCAGTGATAGAAATTTAATTAAATAAATAAATAAATATCTCTCTTTGGTGGACTATATCCTGCTCAAAACATCTTAATCACATTGATAAAGTGTGTCCCTTCAACCACATGGAAAGGAAAGTTTGTTGCATAAGAAATTAAGCATTTTTAATCAATTATTTCCTGCTGTTATTACAAAGTTATCTGCCTGGTGGAGTTCCTTTTTCCTTTTTTACAGCTATGTAAGAGAGCTTATAGGGACGTGGTGGCGCTGCGGGTTAAACCGCTGAGCTGCTGAGCTTGCCGATCGGAAGGTTGGCGGTTCGAATCCGCGTGACAGGGTGAGCTCCCGTTGCTAGTCCCAGTTCCTGCCAACCTAGCAGTTCGAAAACATGCAAATGTGAGTAGATTAATAGGTACTGCTTCAGCAGGCAGGTAACGGCGTTCCGTGTAGTCATGCCGGGCACATGACCACGGAAGTGTCTACGGACAAACGTCAGCTCTACGGCTTTGAAACAGAGATGAGCACCACCCCCTAGAGTCAGCCACAACTGGACTTAATGTCAAGGGAAACCTTTACCTTTAACTTAAGAGAGCTTATAGATGTGATATGGCTGGAACACTGCTATCAGGTAGTTCTGAAATGGTAACCACTGATGGTGAAATTCAAAGTGGTTGAACAGCCATCAGAATTTTGTATTCTGAGGCTGGATACAGCTAATCAAGTGAAGTCAATACAGTAACTATGCTACTTACTTAGTACACAAGGCTTGATAAAAGTAAAAAAGTAGAAAAGGAATAGAAGAAAATATTCATAAAATATTCATAAAAACATTCCCAGATGGGATCTGCGTTATGGACTGCTACCATGATTAGGTTTTAGCCTATAAAAGGTAACTTTAAAGAACAGAAAGTTATTCTTCAAAATCACAAAACTGCAAGAATGTATTGTACTCACTTTTAGTTTCACTTTGCACTTGTCTTTCCTACCCATCATGTTTATATCCAAACTCTTCCTCTGTGCCCAGCTCTACTCCATCACCCCAAAGCCTTTAATCACTCACTTTGCACTTTTAGAGGGAGCTCTTTTATCAGATTTGTCAACAACACTCATTTCCATATTAGCAAGTAGGATATAATTAGATGTTATGTTCATGATTATACCTTAGAGCTACATTCATTTTTATGAAACATTTTAAGAAAAGTTTCATAAAAATCCCTTTTCTTTTAATGAAACCATTGATTTTTACCCATGCTGCCGAAAAATACTATGTTGTATCCAGTGTGTAAATGGTCCACTATATAAAATACTTGCTACAAACTAGCATCTCAGCGTAAAAGCTATGGACTGTTCTCCTGATGTACTCATTTTACACAGTGAAGGACAAAGTCTGAAATGGAACAGACCAGAAACAGATAGACCGATTTTAACGCTAAATAGAAGATTACTAGGGCCACAGCACTGATTGGTCTCATTGCCAAGATGAGTTAAGGGTAGGCTATCAGGGAGTACTTTTTACACACGGACCTAATTTCTTTCCATCCCAAGGATGTAGGTATGAGGAATGGCCTTAAGAAATGTGCTGAAGAATATTATAATGAATCTAAGGAAGGGCTTGGAAAGATTAACTTATATATTTGGCCACTTCGTTTTTAGACTACTTTGTTCATGCACTGATATTTTCCTGTCCCATGTATTGCCTAGTATATTTTATATAGGGTAATTTTATTACAGTTCTGGTTTTAACTTGATCTTATCTGTTTTATCTCTATTCATAATAGTTTTATTCTTAAAGCTTTAACTCTTACCAATAGTAGAATGAAGAAGCCACTGTGAGCTGCAGATTGGGGCAAGTGACAAATTGGAGCAGGTCTCCATCCCTTGACATTCTGATCTATTGCCTGGAGCAGCCATTTCATGGCATGTCAGTCATTCAGTTCTCTGGAAAACCTTCCCTTTCAGGTTAGCTACTCAAAGGCATCACATTGAAATCAACACATGAACATTTGGTGCAATGCCTGGCAGAAATTGACTACATACAGTAGGGAGCCACCACAACCAGTAGACACCTTCTTGTACTTCAAGCAGCAGAACCTCTTTGTCTAAGGTAGGTCTTCTTCATCTGCCCTATTACTACAACATTCTCACTAATTTTTATTCTTTGGAGTTGAACTGCAATTTAGTGCCATGAGGGGGCAAATTCAAAGCAGAGCACACAAAAAAGGGAGGCACTAAAATTCCACTAACCTTGGAATTTTTGAGAAGAGGGACACAAGCTTGTTTTGGTTTAAAGGGTGATGGATTCTTTTCCTTTTTTTCCCCTCCTTTTTCTTTTGAAAAATACTTTATGCATCCTCACAGAATCCTTTTTTCCCATTTCTTAGAAGAATAATCTGATCACATAAAATGTAATAACAATGCACCATAGTATAGCAAGTATGAAAGAAAATGCTGTAGAAAAGAGAACTCTAGCTTAGCTGGGAGCAAGGGGTGGGGGCATTTGGGTACCAATCCAACATTGCCCAATCCCGTAATGATTTTTGAAAGGAACGACAGAAGAAAGGCACACCTCCATCTGACTGCATCTGATTACATCAAGCATGGGGGCTTTTTTTAAGCAAAGAAAATAACAGCCAGAATGTAAGATGACCTCCTTTCTAAATCACACAGCTGCACATTTTTCGTGATACTCTTATTCCTGGTGAAAAAGGTGGGGAAAACTCTGCTCCTTTTACAGGGAGCAACAATCTCATAAATTCAGGTGTGGTGGGACTCAGCCTAGTTTTAAGTACATTTGAAATACATACCCAACTAAGATTTGCCTTAGAGAACTTTGGAAGCACTGTGAAAAATTGCTTTTTCCTACCAGATATTTGGAATATGTTGGGAATTCGTTGGGTTGTGCTCTCAACTCTGGGAGAAACCAGGTTGGGAACACCAATTTAGCTGTTGATCTCTGTTACTGTGCCAAGATTAAAATTTTATTGGGCATTCATGGTGTTGTAAAACACAGTGTTAAGGCCTTAATTATACCTTACTAGATACCATCAATTATAGTTATTTAACCCCCTGATCCATCCTGAGGGATCCACTTTTCCACAGCCAGGCATTACTACATTTATATCCTGTTTTGTGAAAATAAAGCTAAATCTATTATTATATGTAGCTGTGTCTACCCAGTAGATTCATATAGCAAAGTTTGGTAAATCTGAACATTTTCTGAAACAGGCATTATTTATTTATATGTTTTTGTTACACTTATTGGTAGCCCATTAGTCCTCTAGGTAAGTAGAACAGTATAAAATAGAATAAAAATATTAAAAGAAAATATAAGCATAAAATAATTGAAATAATAATAATAGAGCCTTAGCCCAGATTATGTTAATGCACAGGGAGTCATACATTTTATCACAAAAGGCTTTATAGGAGAGGTTCTCAAAGAGGTTTTTTTTAAAAAAAAAATTGACAAAATGGGGGTGAGAGGGAGAGGGATGAGAGACTTTTAGTGAGCAATGTGGAAATTATATTGACTCACTTCACAAGATATCTTTTCCTGAACAGAAATCTCTCCAGGGAGAAAATGCACATTTTCCCAGTGTATTAAAAGCATCATGTTTTGGCCTTGAAATAAACTACACTTCAAATGTATAATTTGACATTTGAAAACAGTTTTATTCACCATTCTTACTGGGTGCCAATTCTCTGCAATATTTGTCCAAGGGCCCCAGTTTCAAGATACAGATGTGTCAATGTACTTAAGTATTGCCAATAATTCACAGAGAAACAGATAAATGGAATACAAATTACTGTTATTGAAGTAATATTAATTAAGTGAAAATTTTAGTCCTTTATCCAAAACTAATTCAATTCCTCAATTTATATAGAGCCATCCAAACACTATGGATCTCCTCTCACACAGGACAAACCTATGTGGCATATAGAGTTCAGTTTCCATAAAAGACTGCACAGGGGCTTCTTGGCTCAGAGGAAGGGACGTCTTCTCACATCTCAAGACAGTGTTTACATCCCCTAAGGCAGTGTTTCTCAACCTTAGCAACTTTAAGATGTGCGGACTTCAACTCCCAGAATTCCCCAGCCAGCATGCTGGCTGGGGAATCCTGGGAGCTAAAGTTTAGACATCTTAAAGTTGCCAAGGCTGAGAAACACTGCCCGAAGGAATGTATCTTAAGAGTGCGTAACAAAAAAATCCACCATTTTGAATTCGAAGCACTCTGTTCTGAGAGCAAAATACTTAATTTCAAGTGCAAAGCAGCCATTTTGATTGGCAAAATAGGTTCTTTGGGATATTTTGAAGGTATGTTAAGCTTAAAAGTTTCACATTCAAAATGAGGGTGTTTCAAATTCAAAATTCAAAATTGGGAATGTTTTGATATCCTTATTAAACAGCTACCTTTCAGGGAATACATACTCCCAATTTTACCTTTTGTCAATAAGTTTCAGGGAGCATGAACAATGAAAACTCCTAGGCCAGCATGCAGAAGCCCCTCCTCACCATGAGAGAAATGTACCTAGTTTCTCTTTGGCTGCCCATAAAAAGATCATGGTAATTGGAGGTAGGGAAATGGCAGCACTCTACTGAGGTGATGCTCATCTACAAACAGGGGGAAATGGAAGTATCCGAAGTCTAACCATCTGTCTAGTCCTTAGACTGCTAAGCTGCAGTTCCAGGAAAACCACAGCCTATCAGCAGTTTGACAAGGCACAGAAGTGAATATCCTATTAACAAGGCAGATAATGGGCCTCGTTGTGCCAAAGCAGAGAAGCAGTAAGGGCCAACAGGTACTCATTACTCTACAGTCTTGTTAATCCTGGGTCATCTATCTGACTGGGAATGACATCATGAAAAAATCCAAGAATAGTCAAGGATCATATGGGCAATTTATGCCACGTATATATTAGGCCCAGAAGCTTCTTCCCACCAACATTTGTTGCTCTGAATACAGCTCTAACTTAGACTGCAACTGTTGAGAGACATGGAATGGGGCTACAGCACAGAAGTGCCCAATTTCTAAACTTTTATCCTGGATCAGTTTTCCAATTAAGATATTCCTGCCCTCCATGGTGTAGCAGTGGATGAAAGCAAGTACTAAATGGGAGCATCTCTTTAGGGAAAAATAGCTTGTCTGGGCCATTTTCACTGAAAATAACATATGGCACCCTTTACATACTATGGCTGTAGGAATTTATACTTAAATGTTCACACTTCTCCAAATTATATATTTAACATCAGATGTAGTTAGTCATGCATCAGCTGTTATTGCAGCTGTCAAATCTATCTACCTACAACAAACAATACATTTAAAATATTACAACATTCCTCCTCCTCCCCACAAAATTCATGCTTTTCCTACACAAAATTACCTCTGCTTGAGCAGGGTAGGATGAGGGTTATATATGAAGTCGCACATATTGAATCAGTGAGAGAGTTATTTTAATTCGCTAACTATTAATAATAAAGCACTGGCAGTTTACTTTTATGGTTTTAAATTTAATGTATTGTAACGGCAATTTCTATCTTATATTTATTTTCTACTTGGAATAATACCATATAACTTATGCTTTATTCATTCCAATATCCTTCCAATTTAAATATCTTTTTTCCCATCCATCGATCATATTCTTTCCTTTTCTTTTGTTGCTGGTCTCATTAGTAGCTAGGCTATCTAACTTATACACAGCAAAAGCAATACATTAAACATTTATAAAAGCATTGCCTGTGCATGGATTTAATTGAAAGGGAATATTGCATATGATAAGATTAGGCTACCTTACATGTCTTATTAAAATGAATATCAAGCTTGGGGTTGCCTCATTCAATTTTGGATACTAATGAAGTAACCATAAGCATAAGAAGGAAATTGAATTTTCTACTTAAGGAACTTCCAATAAAGCCACGGATGTTACTGAGTTCAGATTCTCACAAACTAAGATAAGTGTCTATAAAATAATGTGTAAGTTTTGTTCTCTAACACTGAGTTAAAACCAAGGAGATAAATAACTAACCAAACATGAGCATAAATATGAAGACAAAGCATTTCCTCCACTTGTCATATGCCCTAAATATAAATTGCATTTATCTGGAAATGTGTCACACTTTGAAGTCAATGGAACTTCTCAGTGTGTGTGTTCAGAATAGTTTAATAGTCTGCCTTCTGGTTCTAGTTGTAGTGGGACATGTTATAGCTTGTGCTATGTATTATTCTAGAGTTCTTCATGTTTAAAGCTAAAAATTACAGTAGTATAATGCTCTTTTCCAAATTAGCATCCCATTATGGCCTGGACAGGCAGGGGTGCACCACCAGTATGGTGTTGTAGAGAGGAAGGAAGTTGATGATGGAGATGTGCAGGAACCATTATGTGGGCAAAAGGGGGTGAAACCTTTTTTAAGACCAAAACAGCCAGATAACATTTGGAAACAGCTCAGGTAGACGCCCTCCTAATTTGCTGAACTATAAGAAGGACGAAGGAGGTACAGCACAATCAGACTTGCAAGATACTTGGCTTTGAAAGTGTATTTGTGAAAAAGAGTTCATAATTGTTTGCAAACTTGAATATGAATAAATAGTGTGGTATTGATGTAAAAAATAAAAAGGCAAATGCAGGATTAGACTGCTTCAAAAGAACTACAGGTAGTCCTCACTTACTGACTGCCTCATTTAACAACCATTCAAAGTTATGATAGTGCTGAAAAAATAACTTTACAACCAATTTACAACCATTTATAACCTTCGCAGCATCCCTCATTCACATGATTGCCATTACAGACAGTACGTGTTGTCCTGTGCCTGACCTGTGGTTTTCTTTTTCTCCCATTGCACAGCAGACAGACTGGAGAGGAAGGGATGACAAGAGAGTAAGCAGGCACACAATGGGGAATACATGGGGCTGTTTGTGTAGCAAGTGCATTGCTTTTGATGTGTGTTCCCCATTGTGCGCCTGCTTAGTCTCTTGTAATCCTTTCCTCACCAATGAATGTAAATACAAACATTAATTCCCTTCTCATTAATTATCCCAGTGCCAGAGCAAGCATTCCCAAGGGCGGCGGGGTGGTTAGGAGTCAAACAAAAGCCGAAGGTGTGAAACTGATTAGTCATGTCACCTTTGAGCCGGAAAGCACAGTTGCTGTCACATGATTTCCCACTTAGTGACCACTTTGCTTAGCAATAGAGTTGCCAGTCCCAATTGTGGTAGCTAAATGAGGACTACCTGTATAGTTAATCTCAATAAGAGTCATTTTAGCTTTCCTGTGGAGTTAATTTCCTCATCTGGTCTATCTAGTGGGGCTGACTGGTAGATTGCTGCTTCAGGCTGCTCACTTGGAGAATCCTGAAAGGACAGTAACATAATAATTATTTCATTTAGTATTGCTGCATTGTTAGTGCCAGGAACAAGAGAGATTATTCAGGGGTTGACCTCAGGTGCAGAATAACATAACCCACCTTGGATCCTGTGCGCCTTGACTGGGGAAGGTATTCTTGGCTGCTGTGCCTTGGGAAGCAAACTGTATTGGTTTAGGAAGAAAGCATGCCAAATGCCTACACCAATATTTTATATTGCAAGTTAATGAAGCAAACTTGTCAAAAACTGTTCACCACAGCAATAATATCAATGAAGCTGGCAGAAGCTTCTTAGGGTCTTTTTGTGAAGCAAGAGGGTATAAACAGAGATGCTCCTACCTCTTGAAGCATCAGTGCACAAGGATGTGACAAGCAAGCTTGCTACTAATCCCTGTACTTATATGCTAGGTCACAGGAGGGTCACTGATTTTCTTCCAGCAACTGTAATTAATTGATCAGATTGGAAGAGCCGGTTAGATAAAGCTGTTATGGGACAATTGGCTTTCTATTAGGGTTGTACTTTGCCCTGGGGTGAACACCAAATCTGTGCTAATTGGGACAGTTTGAGTCAGAATTTTGGATGAAAATAAGTGGCCCTTCCCAGTTCAAAAGTCTCTGCAAAGCTCCCAAGCCAATTAGTTCCAACTGCAGGACAGCAGCCACCAAACAAAAAGGAAATATAAAACTCTTGGCACTTATTTGCATAAAACATCTTGAACGTTGGATTCAGGAACTGAAAAATCAACTTTGAAATTAGAACCCAACTCATTCTTTGGTCAGTGAGCAAGATCATGGCAATACAGTCACCCAGGTATTGATTGGGCAGCCCTGGAAGACAACCCGATAGATCATGGATGGGCAAGGCAGGTGATGATCTGCTAAAGTGCACTCACAAAAGATTGCTGGAAAATTGGGGACTGCCACAGAAGTGGTTTAAAGCAACTGGATGATTCTGTCAAAAAAGTACAAATTACCCATTACAAGTCATGCTAGATTCAGAGGATGCAGTGTGATCTAGCTTGCAAGTCAGTGACTATTTGTTATATGAAGGAATTGCCAGAAATGCTAGCAAAAGAATGTCATCCCTTGTTCCTCGCCGCCTCCCCCTCCTGCAAGCAATCAGCCTGCTTGGTGTCTCTCCACATGCATACATAGATACATACCCATCATGCTATACCTTTCCAAGGTAAGCAGTGTTTATGTTTGAGGTAAGCAGAAGAGGAAAAAGTAATGAGCAAAGAAAATTAAAGGCAGAATATAAAAGGAGATCTACTTTACATCAACACCATTCACTATATTAGGCCTGTCCATACTTTTCTACCCTTGCAAACCATCCTTGTTTCTTCCATACCTGTCCAAAAATTCATACCTTACCTTTTGCTGTTTAAACTTCCCACCTTTCTCTTTTTGATGATATCATCAGCTCTAGCCAACCATAACTTCTTGGGCTTCCCTTCCTCTTGACCTGTTCATTCTTCCTTGCATATCTGTTTTGCAATATGATCCTCATTCAGTGCCTGTATATTACCAACCTCCCCAATGTACTTTTTTTGTACTAGTCAATCACCTTTGTATTTAGTCCACATTCATTCATCACTCATTCATATCCCTTCTTGTTTTACTGTTTATGTATCCCATTCTCACTACATACTCACTACATAAACTTTACTTTTATGTTTCTCCTTATGTTTGCAAGTGTCACTTCCATATAACAAAGTGGGCAGATGCCCCTCTTATATCCAGCCTTTTTCATTTATTTTGCAAATCTTATTCCTTGCAACAAGTTACATACTACCCTTTCCTTTCCTCCCAGAATATATTCTAAATATATGTATGTCTTAAAATATCTTCACCCATTTCCCCATCTTTCTTTAGTATAGGTTCTACCAGGATATATAAATTTATTGCCTTGGTCTAATTTTTCATCATTGGTGTATAACTTGCAGTCGTTCAGATCCACATCCCTTGTTGGAAAACATTTAGATTCTCAGACAATACATGGCATCTTCACATCCCCAACCAATAAAACTCTAATGTCATCACAAACAGTTCTTGTATAAATGCATTAAACAATCAAGGAAGCATTACATATACTTGTCTTCTTCCCTGCTTTTTAATAAATCATTTTCTGAGCATTCTATTTATTCTCAACATGCTTTGCTTACATCATATATCACTCTTACCACATTTGCAACTCTTCAACTCATATTCAAACAAAACACTCCCATCATTCAACCGCATACACTAACATACCCTTTCTCCAAATCAACAAATGTGCAGGATCTTTCTCACATCCACCTTTCTAACTCTAGATATTTAAAATTCTAGGCCTGCATGGTCATGCCACAGAGGCAGCTTTTGCAGTCATGATCAATAGAAAAAATTGTAGTGTTTGAGATGGAAGAATAAAAATGGGTTTTGCTGCAATGCAGTGGCTGGACCCCAACCATTTTATGAACGAAAGAACAGAGGAAAGAAACTGAAGTAGATAGTATAGTTTAATATCAGAAGGAGAGCCCAGTTTGTACCTTCCTGAACATCAGATCTAGTCCACAATATAGATCATGTGGTCTCTGTACAACTCTATTCATTATCCAGTATGGTGCAGCCCCTTCAAGCAGAATAAACTATATATTGTAGGTAAAATGCAGAATATAATGCAGTACGCTGAATTTGTAACAGGAAATTTATCAGTATGGTTGCTGCATATCCTTCATTCACACACATGAGTATAGTATATGCCTAGATGGCTGAGGAGTCTTTTCTGGATATGTGGCACACAGCAAATTTATTTAATACATTTCAACAAAATGTGAAACAACTATTTTAGATAATGATTTTGGCAATTATTGCAGTAAAGATGCCACCTGATCTAGCAACACTGAATACATAGACTAGACATCTAAACATGGCCTGAGGCTATAACATAGTATCTTTATCACTCATGTACAATAAATGCCGCACTTTGGAGTTTTCCATCCTAAAGACTTTTACAATGGCCACATTGATTATTGCATCCTATTTCAGAGCAGCTGAAAAGGGCATACACTGTTGTTTTGTTTTAGTAAATTACTACTCTCGACCTGTTCTAAAGTCTAGAAAAATCATTAATGCAGTATAAATGATTGACTAACAAAGAAGTGCAAATATGACTAATTAAACTGTACTATTGGTTGATTAAGCATGCCTGTGAACTTGTACCGTTACTCAATTAACTTGGGCTATGTCTATTGTAATCCTTGCAGGCTCACTGGAGTGAGTTCTTCTGGAAGTTTTAGTAAGCAAAAAACAACTTTTGACTCTATTTGGCATTTATAAAAATAATAAAGGCAGGATAGAAAATAAATAAATAAATAAATAAATAAAATAAAAAAGAATTTGAGGACTGCCTGCAACTGTGGAGTCTTATGACCAATGAAATCATCAGTGCTGTGGTTTCTTGTCATTTTGAAGCAAGAAACAAACAAAACCTGTAGTGCAAGGATCCTCAACCTTTTTGGAGATATAGGGTATATTTAGAATATTGTGGGTGCTCTGAGGAAATGGCTCCTGTAAGGAACATAACCAGGAATATAAACATGAAAACCCAAATGACCATAATGTTACCTGCCATTCCTTCTAGATTACAACCCCTCAGAATGCTGTCCTTGATTCCTTTTTACCTGTGTTCTTATGCTGCATAAGTAGGCACTTTTCCAGGCTGCAGTCACCCCATTTTTTATTTTATAAGGAGGATTATGGGACCCAGAATAATTCCTGGAAGTAAATATAATTATAGGACTTTACTTTGAAGAATGCTAGCTTCCCATTTTTTAATTAAAATATCTATTTAAGTACAAAGTAACTGATGACTGGTGGCCCTGAAGGAGATGTCCAGAGAAAATGGCTCCTCTGAGGAATTCCTCTGGTAGTGTAAACCCTAAAATTAAACCTTATTTTTTAAATAATCATAATCATAATCATAGAAGTTACCTTCCTAACACAGGAAAAATGGTAAATCTTGGACCTAGTCATGGGTGCATCATTGCACTATTCTTTTTGATCATCACCCTTCCTGTTGTTGCATCTCTCTCACCGTAGAAATGATAATAGCAGTTACTGGCCAGAAAAAGTTGTGTTCCCTGATCGATATCCGTATACATGAACATCCCCAAACTAATGTCCACCTTAAGTTGATAAACTATATGAGGGTCAGATGTTACTGGCTTCATATCTTTAAATTTATTTTATGTATTTGCAGATGGAACTAAAAAAATAAATGACATATTTCAAATTCATGAAACATAATTATTTCCCCATTCTACTGAATAGACTCTTCTATATGTAAAACTCTAGTGAAAGGCATCTATTGCTAGCATTGTAAGCATATGTGTGCATGTGTTTTTGTGTGAGTGAAAAGTTCCTTGTCATAATTTTAGGAGGATCAGCAAAATTAAGAATATTGGTTTCTTACAGCTATTATTACCTTTGCTCTAATGCAGCAGGAGCTTTAAATTTATGTCTGAGCTGCCAGCCATTTCATCAAATCTATTATTTTTGTGACTTGTTCAGAATAACTGGTTTTATTTCACAGTCTCAGTAACTGTTCCAACAGGTCTATTAACAGTTTGGCACGCTCTGTTTGTAAAGCTTTAATTAAGTGAAACAAGCTAAAAATCACTAATATGTGCCTTTAGCAAAGTAGTGATGTAATTATCTCATTTAACAGATAACTACTTGCATTTCATTTTTCAAGGCACAAAGAGAAAACTAGCTCTAAATGACACTTTTCAGGCTCATTAAACTCAGGGGTTTCCACTGCAAATACCATAATAAATTTATAAAGAAGTATAAACAACATGAATATTAGAAGAAATATATATTCTACATGGGTAGCATTTATTTTTTTAAAAATAGTCTATATGTATATAAATGTCTCTTCTATTCTGTTTAAAATGTTGCTATTTTAAAGCAAGAAATGCATTACCTTTTTTAAAGCTTTTTCTTCTCAGTTTTGCTCAAAAAATGTAAACACTTTGGTAAAGGAAAGTGATGTCCTGGACTGCCATGTTTGATGGTCACTCACTGTGTTAACATCAATCCAATGGGAAACATTTAGCCTGCTTCACTGGCAAAGGGAAGCAGATGTAGTTGTCATCATGCGCCATGCCCACAAAGTTCCTATCCCTGCCCCACTGCCTCCAAGTCCATATTAAGTTAAAAGAGTTATTAGAGGGTTTGACAATAGACAGAAGCCTCTGATCAAGAACCTTGATCAGGGCTGTTCACAAGATGTGGGTCAAAAAAGTCCAGATGTTGACCACGATGGTGTGATCTATCTGTTTTTTATGTGCAGTGCTTTGATCACACTGTCAGAACTTTGATACTACCATTGTGGCCACCATCTTGACTTTTTATTTTTTACCAAACCCTGTGGTTACCCATGACCCTGATCAAACTGGCTTCCTCATCAGGCTTTTATATAAAAGCAAACAAATACCAATATAAACTTCCTGGAGACCACACTGCTCACAGTGTGAAAAGCTGAGTGGAGCCATTTGGAACAGAATTTCTTGGGATAAGGGTAGCCCAGTTTCATTGTATATATTTACAGTTGGAGTTCTCTGGGCCTAGGGAGATCAACATTGGAATAAAGAACACTGCCAGGTGATCCATTTTCTGAACTGTTGCACTGAGGCAGCCTTGCTGAAACACGAGGTAAAACTTTTGCAAAAAACATGATGTCTACTTAAGTACGAATCTCTCTAAGCTTAGAGACCCACAACTAGAAGTGTATTTGGAAGAGAGTCTGCATATGTCTCTATGCCCCCACTACACTTTTAGCCTTCATATGAATGCCTGCAAAGGACTACTGTAAAGTAGGACTAATTAGAAAATAGCCATATTAAAAATATTCAAGGCTTGTACATCATTCATATTCTTATAAAAGAAGAACTTTCATCAGCTGCAGAGCCTCTGACTAAATCTTTTCAATGCATCTCTTAAAGATGCAGAGCTCTGTTCTCTTTTGCATGAGGCCATCACAGGTGATTGTGGTGCTTCTCCTAGATTTGATGGATGAAAAGAGTTGCTACAGCATAATGTTTAATCAGTTCCCCTATCCAGTTATTCATACACCTATCACCTTTCTCTTCCCATCTAAAATTTAGTTCCATTTCAGCCATAGGGAGTCTATTGGTGCAAAAACTTGGAAAGTAGATCAATATCTGTATAAGAGCTAAGAATGAAATGTTTCATCTTCGGAAATATTTTTGAATTGAATGCTTTCTTAAATATTTTGAGTCTGTTCAGTGTCAATAGGCCAATCTTTTCTGACCTTTTTGTGGCCATATGAGAGATGAAAGGTAATAGCCATGCAAGCTGGGAATTATGGAAAATTATTTATTTATTTATTTATTTATTTATTTATTTATTTATTATTCACATTTCTATCACCGCCCATCTCCCCCTAAAAGGAGGAAATTGAAGTACAGTGCATCTAAAAGATTTCCAAATTGGGCAATTGGACTTGAAAATACTTTAGGTTGCAAAGAAAGGTAGAAAATAGAGAAGAAAAAATTCCCATTCTACATATGCTGGCAAAGTCTTTATGCTAAAGTTGGGGAAATCCCAAGTCCACCACATTTTTGTAATCCCTTGAGACCTCTCCTTCGCATGATGCTACTGAAATTGGGCAGCAAAACTAAAATTCAGCAATACAGATTCAACCATATACAGATGTATGAAGTCTACCCTCCAGTTTAGATTTTGTTTATGTATATAGAATTCATTTAATGGCCCAAACATTTAATATAAATAATAAGTTGGCTACCCAGCAATAGGAAACTGCATTCCATTTTTTTCCAGTTGCAAAATGGGAATAAGTTTTGCTTAACTAGTAGAAAGGTGTATTCTCTAAAAGGTATTTTTATTATTGTATGCCTCAGGTTCTTTATCTGAAACATTTATCTTCTAAGAAGGCTGTTTATCACAGCTATACCTCCAGCACTAAATAATAATTTAGAACTCAGAAACAGAGGGAGGAGCATCAGCTTCTTCACTGTGTCATTTTAAATGTAGATATTATATTTTATGGGCTTCCACTATCAACAGTGTTTAGGCTAATGATCCTAAAGAATGCAGGACATCAATGCATCAATTGGTTGAAGTCCATTCCATTCTGTTCTCTCAACAACTACCTTATAAGTCATATTAAGAGACAGAAAGACATGCACAAACCCCACATTTACTCAGGTGTATCATGGCATGATATCGGTGCATTGCTTTTCCAAAGCCAATATATCTGCTACTGAAAATATATTCTGTGATCTTGGGTGGTGATGATCAACCTGAACTTCTTTCCATGACATCACTTCTCTGTCCCCCCCAAAAAAAGTCCATGCTTTCAAAACACTCTAAGACTTAATAATGAGGTTTGTTTGGTTTTTGCTTTATGAATTGTGTGAACAATAAATCATGGTTAAATAAATAATGGCTCAGAGCCATATGTGAATCTAGTCATTCTTGTGTTAAAAGGCAAATAAAAATCGGAGTGACTTTTCTTTTAGTCCCTAGCCCTTCAATTCCTTTTCATGAAGAAAAATGTAACATTGACATTATTTTGCTCTTTCTGTAAGAAAGGAGACTTCATCATGGAGATCTGCAGGGAAGAACAAGGAGGGCATGTGTTTCACAATATCACCAAAGAAATGCATGTATTATGTACATGCATCACTTTGCATCATGACTCAAAATGAAACAAAGATATAACTTGCATCATTTGCTTGATGCCACAATGTACTCATGTGGATATCAGCGTGGCTTCTACTGGATGCCTATACGCTTCCTGATTTTTTCTGTTTCAAATTAAAGAATAGACTATCAATATTGACATACACATTGTTGTGAAAAGGGCTTTTTTTTTAAGGGAAGAAATTGGAGATCAGGTTGAGAAAACAAGGAGGCTTAAGATGTAGTATTTCTTATTAATGTATGACGTGTCCAGTTTCTGCCTGATAGAACTTTCTGTATGTTCGCCAGGGAAATTCCAGCAACACAGTTTCAATCCTACCAGCATTCCTTCATATGCCATTTAAACAGCACTTATCTCATTTCTTGAATCCTCTCATCCAGCTTCTGGATAAATTAAGCCTTCAACTTCAGCATACATTTTAAAATAACCCAATGTTAAACAATAGCAGGATGTTATTACATTAATATGGTCTCCCTTCTGAAATACATGACTCTGGGCAGCTAATAATTTAAACAGAATAAAAACAGTGAACACAACTATAAATAACATAAATAGCAGCTGAGGAACCAACTTAAAACAGCACTAACGATCATCCCAATTGACACAGCCAAGTTTGGATCCAAAGTACAATAGCCATGAAACATAGTTTTCCTGCCCTACCACAACCACCTGTTCTCCCTGAAAATCTTAGACTTAGGGGTCTCAAAGGAAATATCTAAGTCATCAAAAAGAGAAGATGACATATAAAGGAGGATTTAATGAAAAATGGACAGAAACAACTTACCCATTGGGGATGTCTATTATTTTCCTGCATTCTATTATAACTTTATGTAAACACAAATACATTGCATTTGAGATTTAGAAACTTGACTCAGATCAGTTATATGGCCCATTTTGGATTACTGAAATTATAAGTTACATCAGTTACTTAAATTAGAATTCAAATCAATGACTAATATGGCCTTAATTTAAATCATCCCACCATTATTTGAGTGAACCTGGAAAGCAAATGCTGTATCAAGAATTTCCTAACATTTAATTATTGGACATTTTGACACTTTTTAGTCAGGAAAAAAAAACTACATCCAACATATACAGAACAAAAAAGATGGAACTTTCTTTTAATGCTTCATTTTCCCCTGGCTCAGGACCATTGTCCACTGGATACTTGTACTGACACTGATAGCAAATCCACTGATGGAAAATGTCATCCTTCTTCTGGACCCAACAGATTGGCCCAAGGAAGATGGAAGCCACATACATCAAAAGAAATAGGAATAGATGTCCATAAGAAGCCACTACAACACCATGTGTTGGAACATCCTCACAAAATTTGCATCTTTTATGTGGTATCTTTTGATATCACTTGTCTCCGCTTGTCCATTTTGCAATCCTCCATGTATCAGAAGCCTATAAACTGATTGCTGCATTTTTATCCCACCAATCCTTCAAGGCAGCATCCTCAGACCTGTTCTAAGGCAACTCTTCCACCTCCAAGCTATTAAGTTAAAGCAAGATAATTGTGTAAGGTGCCCTCATATTCAGAACTCGCTGTTAACATTATGGGGATGAAAAGAATTGTGCTTGATTTTAAAACAAGCACATTCAATTTGTAGTTCCTGACTAATATGAAGACAGAAATACATCTTTTGAAAAGGTCTACTTCTATAAATTTTGCAACGCAGCTGTCAGCTCAAAGTTGCACAGAAAAATATGGCTAAGAGAGAAAGTTCCATACAGAGAATGCATCTCTTAGAGAAAGTTTATAAAATATTTACAGTGCAAATAATGTGGTCTTCCCACATTACTATGTTATGACATTCTCTCACGTTGTAAGGTTTGGGCACATTATTATTATTTTATTAAATTTATATGCTGCCCAAATCCCAACAACTCTGATATAGCTTATATTGCTAACACAGCTGTCTGAGTTTTGGCTTGTTACTCTTTCAACTGATTGTAAGACAGAGTCACTGCTATCAGACTGGAACTTAGGATGAATTCTTCAGCAAAGAGCAATTATTGCAGAGGGGCGTGGGGTTCTCGCATGTTGCACTAAACCACTGTGTCATTTGTTTGAGTTTGGCTTATTTTGATATGTGAATCCAGCCACTAATGTTTCTGTCTTATTGTGAACTATGATTTGTGGCTTTAAGTCTGTTGGTGGCTTAACAAAGCAGAGTTAATGATCTGTAGAAGTATAATGAATTGATGTTGTGAATGTTTTCTCTCACTTTGCTTTTCTGCTTATGTTAGAATTGTTTAAAGATCTGGGCTGCAAGACTCCAGAGAACCTCTACATGGCAATAAAGAGATATAGTGATATTCTCTGCTGCCACCTAGTGATTGTCCAGATTTGTGCAGTCCAGATGTGGTAGTCCTAGATTTATTGTTAGCAGTCCTGGAACATATGTGGAAAAAAAATAACAAGGTGCAAATAGTCTGTAAAGAAAAAGAATAGGCATTACAATTCCCAAATATGAAAAGGCATACACTGGCACACTATTATTTCGGTGCTCAGTAGAGAATGGTTCTTTAACTTTTTATTTCTGCCTTTTGTTGGTTGAAGCCAGATACTTGAAGTTATTTCAACACGTGGCTGGACAAGCTGCATTTAATACAGCCCAGAGAGAGTGGTTTTCTTTTTCTTTTCTTGCCCCCCCTCTCCATATGTTCACTGAATATCCAGAATGTAATTGGAGGAAAAAAGAAAGAAAAGAAAAGAGGAGCTGCTTGTTTGCTGCTTGATCCAGGAATGATTAAAGGTAGAAGTTTTTCAGACATTACTGACAGAAAAGGGTATAGTTAACGGTACTTTAAAAAGAGAGGCTTCATAAAGGGCCAGTACTCAAACTACTATTAAAAGCATCATGCTTGTTAAAACCTGTAAAAAGGCAGGAAATCAGGGAGTGAAATGCAGTTTCTTCACCAATTATGGGGAGGAGTGTACACCTTAAAGCACTCTTTGAATTGTGTCATACCAGCCTCTCTTTTCTGCTGTCTCTTTACTCTGCTGATAGTTTTTACCCCCACCTTGTACCAGGCCATTCATTGGGTACATTAGTGTTGGGGGGGGGGGGAGGGAAGGGGGAAGGGAGAGCAGTTTACAATGCTACACCCAAGTTCACTCCTCGCCTGTTGTTCACAACCCATTTACAGCTGAATGACTGAGCAGGAGACAGCTCAAAATGACTTTCTCTGCCTCTTCACAAGCCCACTTGTGGGTTTTTCTTCTTTTCTTTTCTTTTTTCTTCTTTATTTTTTTGGTCATTCTTCTCAAAACCCCTAAGAAATAATTGAACATCTTCTACCTTCTAGGCAAATGCATATCATCCACCTGGTTGAAATTCTTCCTTGTTCTTTCCGTTTGCCACCCCCACCCACCTTCCCATCTACCGTTTTTTCCCCCTTTCCAGAGCTGTTTAAACAATACTTCATCAAATGCAGCCTGAAGCAAACAAAAAGCACAGTAGGGTAAATAAAAAGAGGGGAAAAAGTCATAGGCTGGAGGGTAAGTACTTTTATTCCTGTACTTTCACCGCCGGGGGAATTATTATTCCACTGCTGGTTTCACAAGGTGGGGGCATGCAGGGAGAGCTGCCGAGTTAGTCGCAAAATGGATTGCTTCTCCCCTGGCTTTTCACTCTCATGGCTTCTCAAGAGTCCACTGATTACAACGAAGTGTGTCCATCTATTCCGTCTTATTGACAAAGGTACTTAATTACTGCAGCCCCAATAATACCTACTATTAAATTCTGCTAAACAGAGACAGCAAATTAGCTGTGATTCTCAGCAACCTCTCTGCGTAATTACTAGTGGTGGGATGGATGCTGAGTCGGCCGAGCTGACCCAGCTTAAGCAATGGAAACCTTTGTTTATTACCTATCGTGGAGGCTAACATGCAACACCAAAATGTGTTTTGTGGTTGAAGGCCTTCAGGTGCAAAAGGCTCCCAAAAGCAAAAGACATCAAAAGCAAATGCTATTATATATGTAAACCTATCTTCTACTACTGTTTAACTCTGCAGCTCATTAACCTTGGGTACAGTCCTGACATATAAGCCATGCAGCTTAACATGAAGGGGAAAAAAATAGGTTGCCTTTCTGAGGCATTCCATAAATTATGAAGGTCACCCTTTAAACTAATTTTAAGAGCTGTTTCATACAATTGCTAGGTATAAAGAGCCTCCAGCATTAAACAAAGAATGACAGAGGAATGTTAGCTTCTGATTACATCTCTATGAATAGAACTTCTCCAAATATCTTGATCTATTGTGAACTACCAGGACATCTGTATGCTGGTACACATGCAGCATATAGGCCCTTCATTGTCAGTTAGTCAGCCCCTTTACGTGAAACATGTCTACTGGTGTCACATACTCATATTTCCATTTGTGTGCTCATACCTGTACACAGATAGTAGCAAATTTGTCAGATTATGGAAGATATTTACTTATGGAAGATACTTACTTATGATCGCATCATCTTCCTTCAGAGCATAAGTAAAATGTAAATTGCTGCCTATTCCTGACTCTTTTCATGTGCCTTCAAGTGTACACAACAATATGGTATACATCAGACTATCATTTCTGATAATGAATGTATCTTAAGCTTTATTTATAGTGTAGTATAATAGTTGGGGTGTTGGCAGTTGTTGTGGAATAAAATTGAAGAAGGGAACTATATGTATGTTACCTTTACTCCTGGAGAAAAAGCATGATATATATCTTCTCTAAACATGTCTGTTAGGAAATGGCTGTGACTCACAGGTAGAGTACATGTTTTGCATGTAAAACGTTCCCCAGCATCCCCTGATCCCACTGAGAAGACTGCTCTTCAGACCCTGAACTGTGGCTACTAGTTAACATAAAAAGCCGTTTTCCCTAACTGGTGCATGCCAGGTACTACCTAGGCATGCTTATGGGATGTGATGGAAGTTGTACTCCAACACAGCTTAAGGGTATCATGTTAAGGAATGCTGATGTAGACAATACTAACCCAAATGGAGTAATGGTCTAAATCAGTGTTTTTTAACCTTGGCAACTTTACGATGTGTGGACTTCAACTCCCAGAATTCCCCAGCCAGCATGGTGAAGTTGAAGTCCACGCATCTTAAAGTTGCCGACATTGAAAACACTGGTCTAAATCAATCTAAAGCAGCTTTAGATGGCCACATAATGGCAACAATGATCAGCTAGAAATTTTACTATTTAATTCACACATATAAATTAGGAAAAGTCAAAAAGTTGTGGTGCTGTTATTTCACATTGCATAGTCCCTTGTAGGACTACACAGCACTTTGCATTCAAAGCTAAAATGATGCTTCAGAGCATGCAGGGATGAGCACCTGTATTCTTGTCTGGAACTCCTTAAACCAAACATATCTTTTCCTCAGATTTACAGGCATATAGAGCCAGGCAGCCCCTAAATACCATAACACAACACAACACAACACAACACAACACAACACAACACAACACAACATAACACAACACAACACAACACAACACAACACAACACAACACAACACAACACAACACAACACAACATAACATAACATAACATAACATAACATAACATAACAATATATAAATAAATGTCAAATGCAGAGGGCAATTGACCATTTGTGGCAAAAGATGCAACTGCTTTAGGAGTTGCAGGAAGATGCTGCGTTTGGTTCCCCAGTTTTCTCAAAAGCACCCTTTTATCTTCAAATCCAAAAGCTCTGCACAACTCTATATGTTAAGAAATAAAGAGAATTGCTGATGGACAGAGAGATTTGTTGATGTAATATCCTATTTATAAAAAAAAATCATATTATACTATTTATTGAGAAGCTGATATTGTTTTAACACACCACAGAATAAAGCAGAATTGCTGAATTACTGTTTTAACACTACAGTTTCTGGCTCTCTATTATGCATGTTGGGTAGCTTTGTTGAAAAAGCGTATTATACTCTTGGAATTAGCTTTCCGAGTTGGATCTGCTAAATCTAAAGTGTGATGTATAAAAAGACCTTAAACAGAAGTGATTTCTTCCACTAAGTCTTTAAGGAAATGCTCTACAACCAAAGAGACATTTAACTTCCAGTATCATGAAGTTGCTATAGTAACACTCACTCATGTAATTTCCTAGTGACTAGGTTAAGCCTATCTTACAAAGTATTAATTTTAAATATTTAAAAAAATGCAGAAATATATATTTGGCCACTGAAATTACTGGAGTATATACTCCATGTTTGCCCTAATTCCACTGAGTTTCTCTTTGTGGAAAGCCAAATCAAAATATATTGAAAGCGATAGAAAGTTTCTCAGCTCAGTTTCTTTGTCCAAGAACTATCTAGGATGGCATCAAAAATATGCAATAAAAATAAGTTCCTTGTATCTTTAGTGGTTATACAGAGGAGAGAATTCCAGCAAATATACCATAAAGTCATATTATTCATCATGGCAGGTTGCAGTACCTAGCTAAACTTGGAAGCTAAGCAGGCTTAGCCAGGTTTATTATTTGGATGAGGTCTGCCTGGGAATTATACAACTACTGGCTAGATTGCAAAATGTTATATCTATCTATCTATCTATCTATCTATCTCCCCATCCATCCATCCATCCATCCATCCCCAAAGAAAGGAATGGTACTGGCAAACCACTCCCATAGCATTGCCCCCCTCCCAAAATAACCCACCTGGATGCATATAGTCATGAAATAAAAAGATAAAGATGCCTTGAGCTAAGATCATTCATCTGAGCTGTTTTTTGACTTCCTAATCTAGCCTAGAGTTCTGGCTATTTAGGGCTCTGTCATAATTAGAGAAAGTGAGCTGTTTAATATATTTTGCTAGGGTAGAACTGGAAGTGTGATTGTACGGCAGTTACCCAATTCTGCTTCAATGTTAACATCTACAAGTTCCTTCTCATAACCTAACTCCCTCGACATTTGAAAGAATCTAAAGTATAGCATTTTCTCTTCAATCTCCTGTTTCCAAGTGGATGTAAACCTGTTAGCAAGGAGTACGGGAGTGATAATGAAAGAACAAGTTCATTACTGTTGGTGATGATTATATCAGTAGAAACATACAAAATGTTGAAGACCAAGCATCAAGCTTTCAATAGCAATATACAATGAAGCCAGACAGGGCAATCAAAGCTGTGTTCCTTTGAAGAATACAAGGTTCCAGAACAAAGTATTACTGCTATTTATCTCATTATATAATGCCTTAAATGCAATCCTGCACACCTCTGCTGGGAAAAAGCATCACTGAACTCAGTGAAATTATTTCTGAATATATATGTCTAGGATCACACAATTAACCTGCTAGCTAGGGTAGAAGAAAGACACACAGATCTTTTTTCCATTTTGTCAAGCAAACAATCTGGCCAAGGGTGGCCCAAATCTTTCTTAATGGCTTTTGTCCTGAGGCTTGCTCTGTGTTTGGTCAGGCATATCCACTCACGTTCTATATACGTCTGAATATAGAATCATAGCCCTGATTTGCTCCTCATTCAACTGTCTATTCTGGTGGTACTTGCTGAAATTTTCATTTTTTTCAACCATTTTCATAGAACCTTTTCTCTCAACAATTTGATAGAAAAGTGGCTTGCTTTAAACAATGAAGAAGGGAACCAAGAGGAGAAAAAAAAATGGTGTGGTGATATTCTTACAAATGAAACCCAATAAAGACTGCCTGGCATTCTGGGAGTTGTAGGCCCAACAAACCAAGAGGATACAGGTAGTCCTCAACTTACAACCATTCCTCTAATGACAGTTCAAAGTTAAGATGGCCTTGGAAAAAGTGCTTTACAACCTGTACTCGCACTTACTTCAGCAAAGGATCGTTACCTTGTCGTGGTGCTGGAGCTTGAGCACCTCAATGATGCCATGAGCTAAACCGTGAAGGGCCACCCAAGACGGGAAGGTCATGACAGAGAGGTCAGACTAAATGCGATCCCTGGGGAAGGTAATGGCAACCCACCTCAGTATTCTTGCCGTGAAAACTAAATGGATCAGTACAACCAGAGATATGTCGGTATACCATCGGAAGATGAGACCCCCAGGTCGGAAGATGGTCAAAATGCTACTGGGGAGGAACAGAGGATGAGCTCAACTAGCCCCAGACGTGATGACGCAGCTAGCTCAAAGCCGAAAGGACGGCTAGCGGCCGACGGTGCTGGTGGTGAACGGCAAATCCGATGTTCTAAGGATCAACACACCATCGGAACCTGGAATGTAAGATCTATGAGCCAGGGCAAATTGGATGTGGTTATTGGTGAGATGTCAAGATTAAAGATAGACATTCTGGGCGTCAGTGAACTGAAATGGACTGGAATGGGCCACTTCACATCAAATGACCACCAGATCTACTACTGCGGACAAGAGGACCACAGAAGAAATGGAGTAGCCTTCATAATTAATAGTCAAGTGGCTAAAGCAGTGCTTGGATACAACCCAAAAAACGACAGAATGATCTCAATTCGAATTCAGGGCAAGCCATCTAACATCACAGTGATCCAAATATATGCCCCAACCACAAATGCTGAAGAAGCTGAAGTAGAGCAGTTCTATGAGGATCTGCAGCACCTACTGGACAACACGCCTAAAAGAGATGTTATTTTCATCACAGGAGACTGGAATGCTAAGGTAGGCAGTCAAATGACACCTCGAATTACAGGTAAGTATGGCCTGGGAGAACAAAACGAAGCAGGACACAGGCTGATAGAATTTTGCCAAGACAATTCACTCTGCATAACAAACACTCTCTTCCAACAACCTAAGAGACGGCTTTATACATGGACTTCACCAGATGGACAACACCGAAATCAGATTGATTACATCCTTTGCAGCCAAAGGTGGCGGACATCTGTACAGTCGGTAAAAACAAGGCCTGGAGCTGACTGTAGTTCAGATCACGAACTTCTTCTTGCACGATTTAGGATCAGACTAAAGAGATTAGGGAAGACCCACAGATCAGCTAGATATGAGCTCACTAATATTCCTAAGGAATATGCAGTGGAGGTGAAGAATAGATTTAAGGGACTGGACTTAGTAGATAGGGTCCCGGAAGAACTCTGGACAGAAGTTGGCAGCATTGTTCAGGAGGCGGCAACAAAATACATCCCAAAGAAAGAGAAAACCAAGAAGGCAAAATGGCTGTCTGCTGAGACACTAGAAGTAGCCCAAGAAAGAAGGAAAGCAAAAGGCAACAGTGATAGGGGGAGATATGCCCAATTAAATGCAAAATTCCAGAGGTTAGCCAGAAGAGATAAGGAATTATTTTTAAACAAGCAATGCGTGGAAGTGGAAGAAGACAATAGAATAGGAAGGACAAGAGACCTCTTCCAGAAAATTAGAAACATTGGAGGTAAATTCCAGGCAAAAATGGGTATGATCAAAAACAAAGATGGCAAGGACCTAACAGAAGAAGAAGAGATCAAGAAAAGGTGGCAAGAATATACAGAAGACCTGTATAGGAAGGATAACAATATCGGGGATAGCTTTGACGGTGTGGTCGGTGAGCTAGAGCCAGACATCCTGAAGAGTGAGGTTGAGTGGGCCTTAAGAAGCATTGCTAATAACAAGGCAACAGGAGACGACGGCATCCCAGCTGAACTGTTCAAAATCTTGCAAGATGATGCTGTCAAGGTAATGCATGCTATATGCCAGCAAATTTGGAAAACACAAGAATGGCCATCAGACTGGAAAAAATCAACTTATATCCCCATACCAAAAAAGGGAAACACTAAAGAATGTTCAAACTATCGAACAGTGGCACTCATTTCACATGCCAGTAAGGTAATGCTCAAGATCCTGCAAGGTAGACTTCAGCAGTTCATGGAGCAAGAATTGCCAGATGTACAAGCTGGGTTTAGAAAAGGCAGAGGAACTAGAGACCAAATTGCCAATATCCGCTGCATAATGGAAAAAGCCAGGGAGTTTCAGAAAAACATCTATTTCTGTTTTATTGACTATTCTAAAGCCTTTGACTGTGTGGACCATAACAAATTGTGGCAAGTTCTTAGCGGTATGGGGATACCAAGTCATCTTGTCTGCCTCCTGAAGAATCTGTATAACGACCAAGTAGCAACAGTAAGAACAGACCACGGAACAACAGACTGGTTTAAGATTGGGAAAGGAGTACGGCAGGGCTGTATACTCTCACCCTACCTATTCAACTTGTATGCAGAACACATCATGCGACAAGCTGGCCTTGAGGAATCCAAGGCTGGAGTTAAAATCTCTGGAAGAAACATTAACAATCTCAGATATGCAGATGATACCACTTTGATGGCTGAAAGCGAAGAGGAACTGAGGAGCCTTATGATGAAGGTGAAAGAAGAAAGTGCAAAAGCTGGCTTGCAGCTAAACCTCAAAAAAACCAAGATTATGGCAACCAGCTTGATTGATAACTGGCAAATAGAGGGAGAAAATGTAGAAGCAGTGAAAGACTTTGTATTCCTAGGTGCAAAGATTACTGCAGATGCTGACTGCAGTCAGGAAATCAGAAGACGCTTAATCCTTGGGAGAAGAGCAATGACAAATCTCGATAAAATAGTTAAGAGCAGAGACATCAGACTGACAACAAAGGTCCGCATAGTTAAAGCAATGGTGTTCCCTGTAGTAACATATGGCTGCGAGAGCTGGACCATAAGGAAGGCTGAGCGAAGGAAGATCGATGCTTTTGAACTGTGGTGTTGGAGGAAAATTCTGAGAGTGCCTTGGACTGCAAGAAGATCCAACCAGTCCATCCTCCAGGAAATAAAGCCAGACTGCTCACTTGAGGGAATGATATTAAAGGCAAAACTGAAATACTTTGGCCACATAATGAGAAGACAGGACAGCCTGGAGAAGATGCTGATGCTAGGGAGAGTGGAAGGCAAAAGGAAGAGGGGCCGACCAAGGGCAAGATGGATGGATGATATTCTAGAGGTGACGGACTCGTCCCTGGGGGAGCTGGGGGTGTTGACGACTGACAGGAAGCTCTGGCGTGGGCTGGTCCATGAAGTCACGAAGAGTCGGAAGCGACTAAACGAATAAACAACAACAACTCGCACTTATGACCATTTCATCACCCCCACAGTCACATGATTGCAATTTGGGCACTTGGAAACTGGCTTGCATTTACGACCAGTTGCAGCATCCTGCAGTCACGTGATTGTGATTTGTGACCTTTTTTGCCAGTTTCCAGCAAAAAATGGCAAAAAATATCCATTGAGAAAGCTGGATTCATTTAATGACCACCATAAAAATGGTCGTAAAATTGGATTCAGTCACGTGGTGACTCGACTTACAATTGCAATGGAAATTGTGGTCCCAATTGTGGTCGTTAAGTTGAGGACTGTACTAAATTAGATAAGATTATTTTAAAAAACCCTCTCTATTAATGTAATCATGAGAACTTACAGCTTGATTTTGCCTTTTTCCTCTCATGACCTCATTACTTTTTCCTTCTGTATCAAGTCTACTCAGTTATAAATCAGAACAGTTCAGGACTTTTTGTTGTTTTTAATTTTGAAGAAGAAGAAGAAGTAAGTTCAACAATATCTACAAAGAGCAATAGGATTTAACCTAGTATTATATCATAGCCTTTTCCCACTGTATTACCAGTTCCATAAGTTCTACATTTTCTCAACCACTCCTGAGTGCCAGTGAAATAGTGTTGAAAATTATTTACATCCCTGAACAAGGACTGAGATGAAAAGAAAGATGAAGGCCCCTGTCTTTACATACTGCAGAGATCCATGTTGACCCTTGCTTGACTACTGCCTAAATTTGCCAACTTTTTCTTCCAATGCCTATGAGCCATTTCCCTAGACTATACAAATGATGGGCAGGAAAGACATGAACTCATAGATATTAGACCACATTGTGGTAAATCATGATGCAGTTGTTTTGATTCTGATTAACTGAATCATGTGATCCTAACCATTGTGGCTTATAAACCACAATTTAGAGCTTAGCATGTTGTATGTGCCGAGATAAAAAGTAAATTCTCCTTCAAGTCAAGTTCAGCTCTGGATCTGGTTTATTCAATACATGTTGTACATCTTACCACAATGTATAAACCAAGCCTCTGACACTGTTCTGTATGTAGGAACATAGAAATCTGCCTTCTGCTAATCACTGGAGATACGAGCCCGGATTGTACAAATGCCAGGAACTGAATCAGTAAACTTGCATGTAAAATGTTTATTCTGGAACTGAATTCAGATCCTTTACAGGCTTAAAATATAGTATTGCCACTGTTATAGAATTTATGAAGATATACCTTATTTATTTATTTAATTTTCATCCTGCCTTTATTATTTTTTATAAATAACTCAAGGTGGCGAAACATACCTAATACTCCTTTCCCCTACTATTTTCCCCACAAAAACAACCCTGTGACATGAGTTGGGCTGAGAGAGAGTGACTGGCTCAAGGCCACCCAGCCGTCTTTCACACCTAAGGCGGGACTAGAACTCACTGGTTTCTAGCCCAGCACCTTAACCACTAGACCAAACTGGCTCTCTTATATTCCCCCACTAAAAACCAATTATTGTTAGTATTTCCTCTTGCAAAGTGAGGAAACAAGTAGTAAATTGTCAGTTGTTTTAATTTAAATAAGTTCTGTTAAAATATTTGCTTGAATCAGTTATTGTCCTCTATACATCTCTTTTATTAACTTGGAATTTTAAAAGGCTGTATTATGATCCTATGCAAAATTAAGGTGAGGGTCGGTCCATTGCTGCACATATTTTTGACATCTATGCAGGTATACAGTAGTGTTTGATGCCCCAAGGTGGGCTGCAAAAATCCTGGCATCTGCTTTAAGAATATTCAACACACATTTCCAGGAAAAGAGCTTGTTCACTTCTTTCTTTTCTTTTCTTTTCTTTTCTTTTCTTTTCTTTCTTTTTTCAAAGAGCACTGAAATCCCAACAGGCCACACAAAAATAGGTAGCACTCTACAGCTCAAGGGGAATGCAAGCATTTTCTAAATTGCTTGCCTATCAAAATCATATCTGAAACTGTGTATCCTAAACAGATGCAGAAATTTACATTACTGAGAAAAGAAAAGGCAGTATGACATAGAGAAAGACTGACGGTAACTGTTGTGAAACAGCTAAGTGTGGCAAAGAGGCCTCTGAGGATCCGTTGCAGGGCCCTGAGAATTCTGCGCCTGAAATGCCACTGGAACAAAAGTGGAAAGCCTCTAATTAAATTTTTAAATCGCAATAATCATATATATGTATAAAGATAAAGGACTTCCAGGGATTTCCTAGGCAATTCAATTCTTCCCTGCAGCATTAGACAAGTGATGAAAGTTACACATATATTTTTTTTAAAAAAAGGAGAATCAAAATTTCATGCTGTCCTGAGTGCAATAAGCATTGGACAAGAGTAGCATTACTGTGTTAAAATATGAAAGTACAACACTTTTTCTGATTACATCAGGGTTTTCTATTTGCCACCTTAATCCTCCTGAATGCAGCTGTTGCCCATTCATCCCTTTTATATCATTTTTCACTAATCTGTCAACCATTCTCGACAGCCAAACCAATTTTCTGTTTGCTCGAGACTTTGCCATAAGCAGCATCCACTGCTAATAAGATTTTCATTTGGAATGATGCCATGTCAGCCATGTTTTCTATTTTATGTGAATACTGGGGTTTAATGGCTTCAGGTTTTGTTTAATGTTAGTATCAATAAACTTAATAATAAAAAAGCAAAAATAACAAAAAGGCAGTTCTCAAAAACTCCAGCCCCCTAGTGAAATGTGGTAGTAACAGCTATTTGCAAGGTTAATGTTGTAGAAAACAACATCCATCTTTGAAACAGTTTAATTAGCCCCATCTAGCTGACCTCACCACATAATGTTGTCAATATGACGTGCATGAGATTATTGGGAATATGGAGATCAATAAATATGCAACAGCAGTGCTTACAATGCTCCTGGCATCGTAGCCGTTCAAATGCCATCAAACATTCCAAAGAGTAGCTGTCATCTGTCAAATGTACTAGCAAATAGACAGGCTTAAGGGGGAACCTATCAGTAAAAATAAAATATATGGGTAAGAATGAATGAAATGTGGAGGGCGAAGCAAAGGTCCTGATGCATTAAGGCTGCAAAGGAGTGGGAGGGTGTGTGTCTCAGATAAATACCATAAAATAATGACTCCTATGTAATTAAAATATACATCCCAATCTAGCAATATTTTTTTAGTTAATTACCTTATTTATATCTATTCTTTCTTTTTCAGTTCTAAGTTCTAAATCGATTCAGGAGGACATTGATCCTCTGTAAAAGACCCCCACAGAAGATAAGATTTAAATGGTTTATTCCCTTTTCTGTACACTGTTCCACACAGTGACCACCAAAGCTCTATTAGATGGATCCAAATCATAGGTTAGATGTAAATACTTATAATAATGCCCTTTTCTAAAGAAAACGACTTTGGAAAAAGTAAATATGGAGCAGTCAAGCAATAGCATAGAGATACTTACTGCTTTCTCTGCACGCCCAGAGCAATTTCCCATCCCCAAACCAGAGTTCCATATATGCTTTGCAGGTGATGGTGATGAATGAGGTAACAGTGAACATCACCTTGGAAAAACAGGTTGAAGTAGGATGTCTCACATGAAAAGCAGCAGACCGAGAAAGAATTACACACACACACACACACACACTATCCGTTCAGTCATGTCTGATTCTCAGAGACTGCCTGGACGAGTCCCTATGGTTTTCTTGGCAAGGTTTTTCAGAAGTGGTTTGCCATTGCCTCCTTCCTAGGGCTGAGAGAGAGAGACTGGCCCAAGGTCACCGAGGTGGGACTAGAACTCACGGTCTCCCAGCTTCTAGCCTGGTGCCTTAACTGCTACACCAAACTGGCTCTCACATACACACACACACACACGCACATACACAAGTACACACACACACACAAACACGTGTGTGTTGAGATAATTTAGAATGTTGTTTTAATTCACTCAAAAATCTCAAACTGGCTCTGTTTCCAATTGAAAATCCTTTGTGATGCTCCTCCATCACTACATATCAGAAAGTATGAAAAATAAATCATACATTTTGATGGGGAGGGAAAGTAAAAGAGGGGAGAATTGGTTTAAAGATTGATCAATGAGTCCCTTCTCAAATCCCTGAAATCAGTTGTCCCAGGCACAGATTTTTGGTTGGCAAGTTCATGAGGGACACAGAGAGAAGGGTAGATAATCACTCTCCTCACATTTACATCCCATTATTATACCAACTCTTTTTTGCAGTAGATACATGTATCATGACACTCTCTTTTTCAAACAACCAATTTATTTTTTATTATTGTATATCCAACGTTCCATTCCTGTACTTTCCCATCACTTTCTTTCCCTTTCACAGGATATTAAATTCTAATCTTTTCATTTGTATAAAAGAGTAATTTTTTAAGTGTCCTTAGTCCTCCACCCTCCTTCACCATTCCCCCAAATTTTTAACTAATTAGCCTTTTCTTTTTTATTGTGGAAAACTGTAAGTAACAGACAGGTAGTTGCACCTGTTTTCTTCCTGTTCCTTAGGCTAATAAATACCAACTCCTCCCCTTTGCATCCCAGTCCAAGGGGAGCTATTTGCGTGCACCTATGTGCATTAGTATATTACCCAGGGTCACTGAAGAGTCCACAAATGGTGAGTGGGTCACAGTCAAATTGTACTTTGCCAAGAATTAGCTGGAACACTATGGAAGTGATCCAAGTAGGTGGTTGCTATGGTCAAAAGTCTACAACTTGAAAATCCCTGCACTGATGCTTAAGATATCTGGATATTCAGCATGCTTCATCTTTTCATAATGATCTTGCTTTGCTACCCCATTTTGCAAAAAATGTTATTGGCATTTTAATAATTCATATTATAAAGCAGTATGTATGCCTCCCAAATCCCTGCAGTGTTTCCTATGAGCTTTGTCATACCCATCTCTATTTCTGCTGATTTTGTTCCATTGTGAGAGAGGGGGGAGGAAAGAAAGGGAGAAGACACACATGATACTTTTTGTGTTAAAAATATCTTTATCCTCCAATACACTATCCATTTTTGTCTGTTCTTGCACCCAAGAAGATAAAACTATGTTCCAAAGTTGTAAGTTCATAAGCATGCTGATTTATCTTTCTCTTTTCCATACTTTACTTTAACTCATTTTTTTCCACTTTCCATTGTTACTTTCCTGATGACCTTTTCCAAGTCTTCTTGTCTTTCAGCTAACAAAGTGTCATGAATTCATAATTCATACAGTGGTTTGACCTTCAATTTTGGGTGACTTTGGATTTTAGGGCTTCTGAATCTGGGCCTTTACCACCTTTGGTACTGGATTGGATCACACTGCTCCAAACAGACACAGTGCACAATTTGGGGGGCCCTCTGGACTCATGACTCCTGCTCTAGGAGTAGGTAGGAGTCTTGGCTAGGAGGGTCTTTGCACAACTGTTGGCTTCACTTACACCTACAAAACCCACCTGCCCTCACATTGCTGATTACCTTTAGCTTGCCCCCTCATAAAATGGCCTTGGAATAGGGGTGACCCTACCAATAATTCATGTTCCTGCAGGGTCACAGAAGCTAATGATCCTCCCATAACATCATTGTGGTAATGCCCCGAGACAGAAGTGATACCTGTAGGAGTCTAAAATGAATTCACCCATATGATCATTAAGTCTGGAATGTAAAATGTCCTAATTGCCCATTTGTTTGTTTGTTTATAAAAGGTGTACTATATGATGCACATTCCTTTAGCAGGATGGGTAGGGGGCAATGAGGGTAAAGTAATGTCATACCTGCAGCATCAGTTAAGCAATTAATAACTACTTCTGTTAGAGCATGTTCACTCATTCTGTACTATGTACATTCCAAGTAGCTTTTTGGTGATCTACTATCTCTGTCATAGGTTTGATTGCTAACTACCAGGCATGGAGTCCTGCCTGCAGAACAAGATTATGCTGCTATCACCTTGTTCTTTTGATTGTCTCCCCATCAAAAGACATACCTGAGGCTTGGAGATCCTCCAGATGGTTAGATGGATGTGGAACGGAGAAGTGGACAACACACGTACATTGTGTTATGAGAATGGAAGCTATTTTGCTTCAAAGTCATAATCTCTGAAAATGCAGCTCCTGGGAGGTAACAAATAACAAGCATATTATCTCTGAGACTTCGTCCACCCCCCCCCCCCCCATCAATTAAATCTATAACAGTGGCCTATCTTTAAGAGTTGTGAGGAACTACAAAACGATTATAATGCATTTAGAATATTAAGGGTCGGAGTAGATACAGCTTTAATGCTCTTGATGCAAAACTGCATTTTAAATGGCCATAAAAAAAAACCCCACAACTATACAGGAGCCCCAGCTTATGTAATCCTCTTTCCTGTGATGCTTTTCTATTAAAAATATGGACCCAAAGCAATCTGCACACTATTTGCATAGGTTAGAACTTTTCAGAAAGAAAGGCAATTCAGATTAATCCCAGGAATAAAGACTTTACAGAAAGAAGCCTTCATTCTTTGGGAGGGCAGCTAAAGGCCCAGTGGATGCTGCAGCTTTCCCTGTCAAAGCATACAAAGGACATCTACAGGTAAATGTCTTCCCAGTTTTCAATGGATAATGAGGCCAAAAATGGGATTCTAAGGAGATTTTGGGATAACTGCATCCTCTAATGTACCCACCATACAAGGCAGCAATGTCTGAAAAACTATAGTGGTCCTGTTAGGATACTATATGACTGAATTGAAGATTGCATCTTCCTAATATAGTCCCTAAAATATCCTGGACTAACCCACCCAGTCTGATCACTACGCCTTCTTGAATAGGAAGAGCTATAAAAGATCTTCCACTTTCTGTTTAGCCTTGTTGAAAGAATTAAGTTTTCCTGAGCTCTGATATGTTCCTGTACCTTTGGCTAAGTTCTCCATCCTACCTCCTAATTTGTCATTCAAGCCTGGCTGACTCTTAAACCCTGACTTCATCCCATGACTCTCACTTCCCAGCTCTGGCATCACAGCTAAGCCCTAATATCATCAAAGCCTTATGACAAAAAGACACATCCTAAAAAAGTTTTTACCTTAAAACAGAAGCGGGCAACCAGCTCACACTTCCACTGGCATTGTTCTCAAGGTGTTGAAGCTACTGGCCCTTCTTATCATGTCAAGGGCATGATGAAATAATTGTATTTCATCAGTTCCTTCATCATCTCAGACAAACTTTAAAACCAGTTGGAGAGCAGAGGCAAAAGAGAACCTGTATGTAGCTTTCCAGATGCTGCTGAACTATACCTACCAGCAGTCCCAGACAGTGATGCTAGGAGTTGTATTTAGCAACATTTAGAGAGCTGCAGGCAGGCTTCACATCCTTGGTGTTAAACAGCTTTGTGATGTTGGACCTTAGTTTTTGGGATTTCTACTGATGGAATTTTGCAGCTAAAGGATTGGTTCCTTTAATTTTTTCCAATGCAAATGATGAAAATATGCCCAATGTTATTGACCCAAGCACTGCTTAATGGACCTCTGAGGATGTTTAATACTAATAATGTTTCCTAATCATGAAGTGTTTTGCCCTTTTTGTTCTTCTTTTCTTTCTCCAGTATTGACGGGTGGAAATTCAAAGAAAGCAAATGCCTCTATCTTCAAATAGAAGTCAAAATAATTAAATGTTATTTAAAAGATTTAAAAGAAAACTAGAGAGCAGTCGGTCTGATGCAGATTACTGGAAATTTTTAAGAGCAGATCATACATAAATGAATCCCCAAGCACTTTGAAAGAAGTGTGGCAATTACCAAAAGTCAGTATAGATTTATTGAACTTACCTTGGTGGAAAACAGATTTCTTTTGTCTTTAAAAATATTGTTCATTTTGCAGAATGGGGGAAATAAGCAAGAAGCCTTGTAGTATTTTTGAAGTATACAGTTATAAAGTACTTGGCTGGTAATTTGCAACCCTGGTATACAGCATACCTTTTAGCAAGGCTATTTATTTCTCAGGGAGAATGCTATGGTACTTATAATAAAGGCCTCTGTTGGACCTCTTCATCAATAGCAAACCTTTAAGCACAGCTCACCTCATAAATAGGAGTTCCACTAACACAGACTTCAAAAGGATAGAATCTGATAATTCAAAGATAGAGCTATAAAGTGTTCCAGCAGTCCATCCATAAAAGCAGCCTTATATTCCGAATGCCTCCTCTGTGCTGTCTGACAGCCTATTAGAATAATAGCAGGGAAAGCATAATTACACGTAATCAGAGGCAGGAAAAGAGCTAGTTGTTTTTGTAGAGTAAAATGCCTTTCTGAACCTGCCAGGAAATGCTACACTAGTTCTAATAGAAAGGGCAGGTAACCATAGAAAATAATCTTCACAAAATCCTGAACTATTTCCTCCTTTTATTTCATTTAAAATAAAACCTTTTGTGTCTTAATCTACTGCCTATGAAATAATTTAATTTATCCCCCACATCTGTACGTAGGTTGATGAATTCACAATCACTATTTTATTAATAATGATCAAGGTAGTAATTTATTCTCCACTCACCCCATTGCCTCAGGACAGCTTATAGTATATGAAAATATAGACAGACTGTAAAGATCCAGGAGATGTCATGGAGATTAATGGATTGCACATCACTCTCAAGGAATGGAAATTCATGTTGGTAGTTCAATAGGATGCTGGGTGGTCTGCTTTTTTTCCAAATTTCCTCCACTTTCCTTTATCTTGTCAGCAATGTTTGCACAGCAAAATAAATTTCACCCACAAGAATAAAAACATATCCAGCCTTCTGTCCCTAAAACACTCCTCCCCTTTAGTTTTTAATCAGTCACTCTACAAAAGATAAATTCACCCTACTTTATTTGGAAATACTCTGTTCCTTTCCTATTTGTATATTGCATTGACTTTCACAATGACAATACAATAAGACAACAGTTCTATAATCCCTAAAATACACAGGTCCAATATAACGTACCATTCCCATTGATCTCCCACGCTTTTTTAACCAACCTTGACCCAATCTGTCCTTAACAGGCCATAGCTAACAGGCAGCATGGTTACTTCGGTCCCTTTTTCCAAGCAGTCTTTCTAAATCTGATCAAGATTATGCAGAATTCTGCATCTGTTATTTGGGACTTGCCTCTTTTTATTATGAGCAATGCAGTTCTATCCTGCTGGTCCTGAATACAATGAAACTTATCTATCGATGTTGTACAAAAAGTATATATAGGTTTGCAGCCTTACTTTGCAATGTCTATTTGTTAATGCTTTCTGATCTTGCAAAGCTGCTGATTTTGCTGTGACAACATCTAATTCATATCTCAATAATACTTTACTGTATTTTAGATGATGTACATGAAGCTGAAGGAAAGAAAAACTGAGGTAGACCATTGATCAAACTGGATTAATTGGCATTGCCAAAATGTATAGTCAAAATAACTGGGTGGAGTAATATCTCTGTAGGTTATCTCTGTAGGTTATAGTGAAATCTTGTACCTTCCATACAGGTAGTCCTCACTTAACAACGGCCCTGCTTAGTGACTGTTTGAAGTTACAACAGAACTGAAAAAGTAACTTTACACTTTACACCTACAACCATTGCAGTATCCCTGTCGTCACATGATCAACATTTGGGCACTTCGCAACTGGCAGGTGTTTATGACCATTGCAGTGTCCCACAGTCGCATGATTGCCATTTGTGATCTTTACAGCCGGCTTCTGACAAGCAGAGTCAATGGAGAAGACAGCAGTAAAATCACAAGTCGCCGTCATGTGATGTCTCACTTAACAACCTTGACAGAAGTGAAGTCATGAGTCTGTCGCAGTCATGTGATGTCTTACTTGACCATGTTGCTTAGTGACAGAGTTGCCGGTCCCAGTTGTGGTCATTGAGTAAAGACTATCTGTACTGTCTAAAAGAATTAATCTGGTACTAGGCAGAGGTGTTAGCAATGCATAAAATTGCTGCTGTTTTGTAGAGATTCAGACAATTCATTAAAACCTTTTCCATTACCTTAGACTGCATTCCCAGCTCCCTAATCAATGAGAAATCTCCAAAAAAGAAGCCAGGATCATTATGCTAAAGGTCATACATTGGGTAGGATAAATTCTTTCTAATTTTGCTTTACCAAAACTGATAAAAAGCCTCCTTCATTGTCAGTAGCTATGCTCAGCATTCCAGTATTGAGATTTGTATGCAGGGAAGCAATATAGAACTCTACATCTTAACCCTTGGAATCTTGCCCATAATACCAGAATGGCAACATGATTCAGCAAAGAAGTACCTCACAGGAGTAAAATAATAATAAAATAAATGTCCCATTCCCATTTTTGACATTGTTTATTCATCTTCCAATATAACATTAGATATCCCTCCTCATATCTTAAGAAAACTTAATGCAAGTCCAAGAATTTATAGATACTTTACTGTCTTCCACCTACTGTAATCCCAGGATTATAAATATGCAGAAATGATACCAGCTGCATAACAATTTAAAAAGCCCAAACCCCAATTTTCTTGAATTATATTTTATCTTCTAGAAATGCAAATTATAAACTATTATTTTTAAAAGAAAGAACAAAGTCCCTTGTAATGGTTAATCAAAATGCTTTATAGGTTGATTAATACGCAAATATGGATTGAATTGTATTAATTGAATATAACTTCCCATTTTATGTATTTCACTTAAGTAAAAACTTTGCAAATGCGTTAACAACAAAGTAAAGAAAACACACACCATTCAATATAATTGTAACTAGAAACTGTTCATTCTGTCTTCCTTCTCACAAAATGAATGTGTTTAGAAGGAAAAAATAGGCAAGACTTTCAACGTTTTATATTCCTGTGAATGAATGCACAGAGTTTCAAGTAAAACTTACATTTGTGTTCTTTAAGATTTGCTGAATCTATAGGAAGGATACTTGATATGCAATCCTAATTACCATTTTTGATAGGTTTTCTTCATTACTGGTTTTAGGTTTCTTTTTATTTTCATGTTCTTATACCATCAGACTTCATGCTTTGTCTCTGTTCTTGCCTTCCCAGGCAAGTGCTATATTTGAAGTTTTGGACTTATGGAAAGTTGCTAGATATTAAAAAATGCTCAGCTAAACTTAGCAAACAAACAAACAAACATGCTTTATATCTTGTATTCCCTTTTATACTTTGCTAACAACTTCTTCCACTTCTACAGGAAAGCAATGTTACTTCAAAACATTGAAAGTTGCTTAAGAGGTCAAGTTCAAAAGATGCACTGTGTCATCTTTTCTAAAAGCTGAGTAGCTAAGAAAAGCCCATTCCACAGTGCTTTCTTCACCACAATGTTGTATCATGCAAGACAGCTACAGTACTCAAAGAACAGCTAATAAAAATGGAAGAGACCATATGTGTTTGAACAAGTGCTGTGTATATAAAATATTCCAGGATTAATCCTGAGCAAAAATTTTAGCAAAAAGTTAGAAGGATGTCAGTCAAGCCCAAATTATAGTAGATGACATAGAGTTGGATGGACAAATAGTCATAGTTGATGTAAAGCAGCTTCTTGGATTCTTAAGACAGAGTTCTGGGCTTCCTCTCTGTACTGCTTCAACACCACAACCATAGGTAGGTAAAAGTGATATTGCGGCTACTAGCAAAGCAAGAACCAGATGACAGAACTGGTTTATTGGATTCTATCTTCCCCCAGAAAGCAGGAAGTATGAAGTCTTTATCCATCAAGAACTACATTTAGCATCTGAGTACAAGTAGGACAGGACAAAAGCCAAATTTGACTTAAGTTGAATTTAATTAAAGTTAATTAAATACAGTTGACATGATAACTCCCCATCGATGTAATAGTTTGTTCCTTCTGGCATTTTAAATTTACAATTTGATGGCTACTTCTGGAAGGTCTCCAAACCTTGAGAAGGGCACATGTGGCCCTGGGATCTCAGACTGTGCCATAAAACTGAATCTGTTTTAGACTCTTCATCTGATTAACCCCCTCTATTACTGTACTTCTTTGGATGCTGAACTCCTTCCTGAAGCAGTGACCGCTCTACTTACAGGGCACCAGCCTATATGACACAAATAAGACCGGGCTTTTAGTTTCTCCGTCTAGTAAAAACACAAGGTCTCCAAAGTATACCTCTGCGAAAGCACTTGAAATGCTGACTCCCATGAAACCTATGAGGTATTTCTATATAAAATGATCTAGATACAGCTGCCAAGCTGTACTTCAGTCTATCAAGATGGGCCTGCAAATCCTTTGTGATTCAAAAATAGACATGTTTTGGCCAGGACCAAAAGCAGTTGGATAGAAATAAAAGTATATATAAACATATGAACAAGGTAGAATAATTTTCAATTTCAAATACATTAGCACATTATTTTATGATTATCACGTTTATTCACAAAAAGGAAGCATTCTGCCAACTACTTTCAAAGGACACCACTTCTTAGTTTCTTGCTCCCATCATAATGGTTTTCATAATACTATAACTTCTATTTATGAAGACTTTATGATTAAGGAATGATAGATTCTATTGTAGCTGGGGCTTACCCTCCAAAATTGCAATGCTTGGTCCATTGGAAACTGAATATAAATCAATTGCATCAGTGCATAATGATACATATTAAACAACCATACTATTAATGTACAGGTAACATAAAGAAGTGCAAGCATTACATTTGCCACATTTACATACCTTAATTTTTTCAACAAAATCTTTATTGAATGACTATTTAACAAAAATAATTGCATTTGCAATTAGAAACACTGAAGTTACATTATCGATTTTCTGCTAAAACCCCTTTTAAGTAAACAAGCACAAACTACATTAATTAAATGTAACTGCTTGGAGCTATGGTGTGAAATTCAATTCAGCCATTATCATGAATTACAGTGATTATTGTTATAATTATTTTCTCTTGGATACAACTGCATTTTTGTTCTTCGCTAGCTTTGTGGGACATATAACTATGTATGCATTTTATAACTAATAATATTCAGCTGTAGTCTGACCAATTACAATCACTTACAGAAATCATTATGCTCAAATGCACTGGGAACAGGTAACTTTAAAAAAAAAGTAAAACTTTTTGATCTTTGAAATTACTAATTGTTAATGAATGGAGTGCGGAGAATAAAAATTTAAATATTTAAAGCATTAAGACTGTTCATCAGCATTACAAAAAGAGGTGACTTTCGACCTATAACAGCAAGGATATACAACAATATTCCATAATCAATCCCTTACTTTACATTAAACCAACATCACATTATTTCTATAATGTGATAGTGACTCATGAACTACGAAAGTGAGTTGTGTTATGGGATGCACTTCAGGGAAAAGAAACCTAGATCCTATTCCTACAACCTGTGTGAGAGTTGACAGAGGGAGGGGTGTGTGTTGTGAAAATGGAAATGCATTAATAGACCCCCGTGAACTAATCCCCAGAGGCTTCAATTTCCCCCTGCACAAACCCATTCACACTTGGAGTTAAACTGACTTTACTTAATCAACCATGTTGAGGGAACACTTGCCCCATTTTACCTACCAAGCAAAAAAGCTGGTGAGAAACAGTACCTTCTAATTCTAGAGTATTGAAAAAAGAAAAACTTCTTATTCTTTTATTTTAATCAATTGGATAATGGCACACCATCAGAATTTATCTCCATGTAGGAAAAGGCAACAGCGAAGCAAATGTATTTTTTTCTCACTACATTTGTATTCAAGCCTGGAGATTTCTCATTGGACTTGAACACACGAGCGTTGTGATGATATAATTTGGTTGATTCTGAAAATAAAATCCATTTCTTTTTTTAATAAGGATTTTATTAAGTTTCAAGCAAAAGCTACAGAAAAACAAAAAACTACAAAGAAAAAAGATAAATAAGTAAAAAAGTGTAGAAACACAAGAGAATTTTTTTCAAAATTACAAAAAGAGGTGACTTCTGACTTTTAACAGCAAGGATATAAAACAATTTTCCATAATCAATCCCTTACTCTATATTAAACCAAAATTACATTATTTCTATAAATCATTCCATTGGCACATTATAAAAATCACTAAATACAGTTGTTTCCTCCCCTTATATTAAAAAAAAAGAAAAAATATCCCTCCTAATCAACTTCCCCCCAAAGATAACATTTATTTAATTATTTCCTTCCTACCACTATTCTATACATTTCTGTCTACTATAATAAAGATCAAACTATATATATATATATATATATATATATATGTATATGTATATGTATATGTATATATTCTGCCATTGTATTTGATAATACAACAATTTTAATAATCTTAATCATATTAAACCCAGAAGCAGACATTTATTATTTTTATTATACTTTAATAATCTTGATCCAAATTGTTAAAGATAAATGAAATCAGCCAAACCCTAAAAGCAATCCAGATAAATATTCTTAAACCCTTTATCCCACTTCAAAATAAACCAGAGCATTTACGTATCCCCACAATGCACACAGAGCTTTTTTCTTTAAAAAATCGAACAGCCCAACTGCCCCCCTCAAAAACTCCAACTTCTCTTCAGGAGACCTCCCAATTTCACTTATGGCTTGCAACTCGATCTCTGCCTTTAACTTCTCCAACTCGACTATCCAATCTTCATCCAGCATTTCAACAGAAGTCCCAATCTCACTCTTAGAAGAGACATTTCTGTCACTGTTAAATTCCTCCATGACATCCCCAACCAGATGACACATTTTAGACTTCATATTTTCTACAATGTCCTGAATGCCTTGCATAAAAACTTGGTAGGAATCAGAAAGAAACTGTTTAAAATCTTGTTGGAAGTCAGAGATTTAAAATTTAAATAAGATTTAAAATCCTCCATGTTTCAAGCAGTGGATTATGGTGCCCCCTAGGAGCTTAACCAGTGAAAGTCGAAGATATGAAAGAATTCTGAAGTGTGTTTACATAAGCAAAAGTGAGATATGCAGACAATTCCTTGGGGAAAGTAGAAGCAAAAAACTGAAAGTTCAAAACAGCCAATTCAACTTGTCAGAAAATACTAATATCTTCAAATTTAGTACAAAAATAATAACAGGGAGACAATTATTTACTCTCAATCCTCCTTAATATTTGGATGGAAAACAAGTCCAAAACTTTAAAAGAATTTTTAAAAAAATTGATCCCAAAAATAATGATAAGCACCAAGAGAACCTACTTCTCCTTGCTGTAGAAAGCTTCTCTTAGGGTATGTCTACTTGAAAGAAATACAAATTGGGTGATTTAGAAATAGGGTGGCCAGTCTTAGTGTCCCTTTAAGGCTCCAGCACGGCTTTGAAATGGTGACATCCCAAGCTCCTGGCTAGCTTTTACCAGTCGAACAAGAATGCTGTTTGTGATCTTCTGGCTGCAAGCAGCCGTCCAGAGGACAGATGGGGTGATTCCAAGTGTTTTCCTTTTTCCAGAAAAACACACCTGGGCTTCAGGAAAAAACCTGTCTGAGCCCGAAAAAACTGCCACGTTGTCAGTTCTGCCCACTGAGCCCATAGGCACAGCTGTTCAGTCCACCATGTCCCCACCAGCAGTCAAAAATAAAATCTATTTCATTGACAAGACTTTCATGATTGAAAATGTCTTCATTACTATAGGTGAAAAGGACAAAAAATTTTCTCTTGTGTTTCTACACTTCTTTAGTTTATTTTTTTTCTTTGTAGTTTTTTGTTTTTCTGTAGCTTTTATCTTTGCTTGAAACTTAATAAAATTCTTATAAAAAAAGACTGTTCATCAGCTACCACATTTGGTTTCAATGGAGTAAAGTACAGAATGTACATTAACAGGCCATTATTTTATTTTATTTTATTTTATTTTATTTTATTTTATTTTATTTTATTTTATTTTATTTTATTTTATTTTATTTTATTTTATTTTTTATTTTCTATCCTACCTTTATTATTTTTATAAATAACTCAAGGCAGCAAACATACCTAATACTCCTTCATTGCCCCTCTGTTAACACACTATCCACCATCCACCACGGTGTTTGCACAAAATACTGCCATCACTAATCTCTAACCCAGTGTTTCTCACTGCTGGCTGAGGAATTCTGAGAGTGGAAGTCCACATATCTTAAAGTTGCCATGGTTAAGAAACACTGCTCTAACCTACCTCTGTACTGTGTGTCTTTTCCACAGGACTACTCATTTTGGGCACTGTGATTGGTCCCTAGCTTTGAGTGCTGTTTCTTCTCCCTTCCATAAGGGTCTCGCAGATTATCACTAGGAATCCGTCAAGAGCTTTATCTCTCCCAGAATTTTTGTGAAGAGATATGCTTGTCTGAAATGTGGAGACAGAAGGGATGAAGAATCCAAAAAAATGCAGGAAAAAAGGGAAATTGGCAAGTTTCAAAACAGTAGGTTCAGCTGGTTTTGTAGAACAGGAGATCTTACAAATGGGGGAGAGGGAAAAGTGTTCTTATCCACATCCCTTGTAATTATTTTTGTTATGAATGCATCTCGCTACTGAACTGCAATGTTTTAGAAAGATAGGTGCAACATAGAAGGGTAAATGTCACATTTTAGAAGGAATGAGTGCCTCTTCCACTATTTCTTGGGATTGGATTGTTTTATATTTTACATTAAAAATGGCAAGCACCTATACAATGAATCTGTGAAGAAATCAGAATAAAGGCATGAACTAAACACTTCTTATACATTAAAAACAGTTGAAGGCTTTTCTTTTCTTTTTTTCCTGCTCAGTTGATAAAAGTGCCACTGAAAGCATTTTTAGTGAAATCTAGACAAAATCTGGACAAAATCAGAATGACTTGGACATTCAGTATTTTCCACAAAAAAATCAATGCTCTCCCCAACTCTTCCCATCTCCAGTTTCCACCTATTTCACCCAAACTATCTAATATTTGGGGGCCTGGAAGAGAGAGCTGATTACCTCTGAGATATGATACTTCAACCCTCTTCCTCCTACACTTTGTATGGAATGTCTTCTGCCCTCTCCAAACAAAAAAAGTATAAGAACAAATTTGGTAGTATATGCAGAAGTTAACTCAATCTCACGGATCATCCTAGAAAATGCTGTGAGTTCTGTTTACGCTATTGGATTTTTTTAGAAATTCATTTTATAAAAAATTGAAATTATTGTTTTTAAGATCAGAAAATTATACTTCTCAGAACCACTCCTACCCCTCAAGATGACCTCTTTGCTTCTAAAAAGTACAATTATAGAAAACATACATGGCTAAAATGTTTCTTTCCTGCTGGATATCCATCCTCCATGTTCAGGTAATTGCAATTTTTAAACTGGTTGGTAACCCAACCCAACCCTGCCTTTGCCCTTTGGGGTAGAGGCATTGTAGTTTTGAACAGAGAGTATCATTATACAATATAAAGGTATTATCTATTCACTGCCACAGTAAATATACCCACAAGAGCAAAGTCTGTTTCTGGCCTTTACACACAATACAGGAAGGTTGGAGGTTAGGCTGCCATGCATATGGGCTTTTGGGACAAGGCTACCATTAACCGTCCTGGGTTTGGGCCATATTTGATCAGATTTCAGTTACACATAAATCATCAGAACTTTTGAGTTGGGTGTCTCCTGTTTCTGCTCCGTTCTTCTTTTAAGAACAATCAAGTTATTTTCTTGGTTTTTTTTTTAATTGGTAGGAGGTTTAAGCCTTCTGTGACACTAAGCACTACCTAGATCCAGGTAGACACTAAAACCGTTGCGCAAAATGGAGAGCTTATTGGTAGTAGGCAGTTTCATGGGCATGTAGTAGTCATTCATATCTATGCAAAATTAAACTGTGGCATATCCTTCCCAACTGCTGTTTCACAAATATAGCATTTAGGTAGAGTTACCAGATCTGGGCTGCAAAAATCCAGATGTCCATTAGATGGCTGCTGTCTATTAGTTGTCCAAATTCTTGTAGCTCAGGTCTGTTAGCTGTAATTTAGGAAATATCTGATAAAAATTCAGTTCTTCCTTTTTTATACTGCATAAAGCAAGGATCATTAAAAAAAATGATCTCTGGAATATTGCCTCACTTGGTTTAAAAATTGCTTTGCTTTTTAATATATGATGCACATTTTATTTTTATTTTACTGTTCTCTAGTTGTCCATCAAAATTGAATTATTTTTCCAAGTTGGGACCAAATTAAAATAAGAAGAGATCTGGAATGTCCAGATAGGCATATTAAATTCACAAGGAAGCAATAGATCAGTGTGTGTGTGGGGGGGGGGGAGATGTTTGTACATGTGTGTGTGTGTGTGTATATACATACATACATACATACACACACACTTCATAAGTTAAGATTCCTTAGGTCATGCTGAAAAAAAAAAGCTAGGTAACATAACCTTCAGCAGTTTTCAGTGGAAAAACAAGTAAGATTTGCTGCATTAGTTCTGCTTAGTGAACCATAAATACTAATTGCAAGAAGAATGCACTGCCCTCCATCCCTCCCACCCCCATAGTTGAGGGCAGGAAGACACAAAGATTCATAGGACTATTGCAAACAATGAGGTATGGTCCTGCTAAAATGAGGGTAAAGCAATCTTACTGAAAGGTAATAGGTTAAGGCCTTTACAGTGCAATCCTATACATGTCTACTCAGAAGTAAAGCCTAATGAATTTCATAAGAATTTCTCTTGAGAAACTGTATTAGATTGCAATCTTAATATAAAGAGCTTCAAGAGAAATCAAATGTATAAAACCAACAGCAAACCTACCCTTAACCAATGAGGTATGGTCCTGCTAAAATGAGGGTAAAGCAATCTTACTGAAAGGTAATAGGTTAAGGCCTTTACAGTGCAATCCTATACATGTCTACTCAGAAGTAAAGCCTAATGAATTTCATAAGAATTTCTCTTGAGAAACTGTATTAGATTGCAATCTTAATATAAAGAGCTTCAAGAGAAATCAAATGTATAAAACCAACAGCAAACCTACCCTTAAAAATGGCTATCTTCAGCAAAGTTTGCTTAAGTAAGGCTCTGGAGCTAATAGTTTTATTAAAACCCACTCCTAAGATACAAAATTTATGTATCTGACAACATTTAGGAATTAGAATTACAGGTCTTGTATAGGAAAATACACATTTTTTTCACTCCAACTGTTCCTTCAAAAGGCTTAGAATTCATATAGGTCCAGTCAAAGAAAGTATCTTAATAATGATTTGTTTATGTTTACTTCATTATGTTTATACCAGCTGCAAGGAAAGTTTTACAATCCAGCTCTGGAAAAGATTTCAAATGCCCCATTTCAGTTTTGACAGTACCAAAGCGAAAACATGCAGAACCAAGAACATGATATTTACAAAATAAGCAAAGGCATCAACTCATACTTGTTGCCTGTATCAAAACATTCACTTCTGGGTTAATTTTATTTATTTATTTGTTTGTTTGTTTATCTAATTTATCCCCGCCCATCTCCTCCCGTTGGAGGCCTCTGGGCGGTTTACAACGAATGATTAAAACCATCAGAATAATAAAATACTATAAAAATACTATAAATAGAAATAAAAATAAAGAATAAAAATCCAAGCGATGAAAGATCTAAAATATTTGAACTGCCACAATGCAGTGCCCTTCCACAACACTTTTAGAGATAGCACAGGGCAGATGAACCAAGGAGAAGTGGAGGGTTCAAATAATAATGATAGTTGGCATGGATATGGAAGTCAGCATATCTGAAGAAGCAACTCAAGAAGAGCAAACACTGGTGATGTAGGAAACTGCTTTTGATAAAATTTCCAGGGAATTGAGGAGAGGCACCGCTATGGAGTTGAAACCTATTCTGGGTACAAGATATGAGACATCATAAACACTCATGTCTACACTTATAACAGCTGGCATAAGAGCAATTCATGAACTTGTAACTAGGCCTGTAGATCATTTCACAAGGCATTCCTCTTGCTAGCAAAGTGCTCCTCTGGATCTGATAGCAAAGCACCTTGTCAAAGAGTCCCCTTTTTGGGAGAGATGTGGGGGGATAGAAATTTGAAAAATAAATAAATAAACTTGCTCAGGCTTACTTGTGACCTTTTAGAAAAGTCTGCTCACACACTATTTTCTGGTTAAGCAGAGTGAAGTTAAAATAAGAGCATGGAGCCAGCAGGATGGGAAAAAAAATATTCCTAATGACTAGGAATTTAGCATTCATCAAACTGTAGAATCATAGAGGTGGAAGGAGCCATTCAGGCCATTGGATATTGCCCCCACTCAGTTCAGGAGTCCAAATTAAAGCATGTACAATAAATGGCTGTCTGGCCTTTATCGGAACACCTTCAGTGAGAGGAAGTCCATCACCTCTCTGGATAATTCATTCCACTGTCAAACTGTTTAGGAAGTTGTTTAGGATTAATTCTGGGATGATACAGAACAAGAGTGTGTGACTTTATATTCGAATTGGTAGGTTTAAAGACAATTTTTGAAATAATTATCACTTTCAATTTTAAAGTAAATGGAGTTGCAATGCATCTCAAAAGTGCAGAGGAAAGTACCCTGGTGAGTTGTGTGCCTGCTCATACTGCTATCAAGGTGCAACTTTAAGGCTCCCTGTTCTCACTTCTTAAGGTTCCTAATTTTCAAAGTGGACGTAGATTGGACAGCCCTTCAAATAGAGGACTATCCTCTGCATAGCTGGATACATGGTTTTCCTTCTAATGTCAGACATTAGACAGTTCGTGGAAAGTCTCTAAGCAATGACACCAATGCACATGGCAAACTGCTTGACACATTATATTTATACAATGAAGCTGTTTTTTTTAAAGATTTTTGGACAGTGAAAAAAAATCTACCAGAAGGAACTCTTGGCGATGAACAAGAATCAAAACCACAATATAATTAAAATAAAAAAACCTTTAAAACAACAATGAGGCCCCAATAAAACTTGCATGCATCAATCAACCACACCATGTTGGCTGGCCCCAGTGCCTGGGGGAAAAGCCAAGTCTTCACTCTCAAATGATTCTCTAAAGGAATTTTTCCTATAAATAGGTTTCAGTTTTCTGCTCTTATTGGTTAAGATCAATATATGATTATTTGTACTTCTCTTGTCTTATCAGGGAAATAGAGCCATAGCTTGGCATCAAATTGCCTCTGGGAAAATGAGGGAACTGCAGCTTAGGATGGACAAGGAAAGGTTAGGAGAGAACTTAACTAATTAAAACAAATTCTAGTCTCTGACCAGGTGGATTACATCCCAAAGTACTGATGTAGCAAGTGGAGATGATCATAGAACCATTCTTGGTAATGTTTCATCCTGGCAAAGTTCGCAAGATTATGTGGATGCCTCCGCAGAGTGGACTTATTCTCTATTGGTTTAAAAGTAGGCCCAGAACTAATGAGATAGAACTACAAGGAAGTAGGTTCTGGATAAATGTCAGATGGAACTTCTTGAGTATATGAGCTGTCACCCAGTCTGCCAAATGAAGTGGTGAGTTTTCCTTTGCTGGAGGACTTCAGACTGAGGGTAGATGGTTGTCTGAGATGTTCTAGAAAATTCTGCATTGACCAAGCAGTTGGACTAGATTCCTTCTCAGGTCCCTTCCAATTCTGTGATTCTATGCAACAACCTTCTCTCTGATTTTGGACTTTTTACTAGAAGCCCCTAGAGATCTCTTCAACTGGGCTACCTATGCAAAAAAGATTTCCACCTTCAAATTTACAGCTGCTTTCTGTTTTAGGAGCACAGCGCCCATTAAAGTCAGTGGGAGCCACTGAGCCAAATCCCACAAAGATCTCTGAAACCTATATATGCTCCTTCAAGCAGTGCAGGCTAGGCATAAAATTATATGATAATATTGGCATCTGTGCCTTTGTCTGATGCACAGATGGTGAACAGAATGAAAAGTTGGAAAGTTTTCAGGAGAGTCCTGGTTTCAGGATAATTTCTGTTGCTGCATCCAGAATTCTTCCTCTTTCTGGTATTTACAGACCCACATGTCTACCATAAAGAGCCTAAGATGGTTAATTAATTCACATTTTGTAGTATTGCTGAGGATGGGATGGAGGCACCTCATGGTGTTTGGGCAGCACCCAGCACATAATGAAATTTGGCTCATGATCAGGAAACACATATTTATATACAAACCATTCACATTGTAATGCACATGCTTAAACTTGCTCTCTGCATTTTTTTTGTGATGGTAGAGTTGGGTTTCCTCAGTTCTCATAGCACCTTAGTGCTTGTTTCAAAAGTCAGGGCAAAGACTAAATTATGTTTTCTGAATCCTAAGTGGATTGTGGATTGTTATGGGAGGAATGCAAACTATATACTATGTGCAAATTATTACATCTAACTCTTCCATGTTATGTCCCTTCTTCCTTCCTCATAGTTGGTTACGTATACTGATCAGACAAGTGTTTTTCTTGAGGGGAGATGGGTAATAAGGCAGCATAATACAAGCACTGAATAAATAACTTCACCCCAAAAGTAAAATAGGGAATTTTCTATAGCTGCTTATTAGCATTTTACCTTTTTTTTTTTTAAGATTGAAACTGGAAGGAATGTCTGGCCGCTGAACAAATTACTCTGGTGCAGCTTAAAAGTATTAGGGTAGATCCAGAGTTGCAATAAGGGCTTTTTCTTACTGAGCCTAAGAGCTTTACACAAGAAGCAAGCACTGTCCTTCAGGTACAGCATAATCTCTCTCATGAGACTTGTTCAGTGCCTCTGGTTCGGTGCTTGGAAAAGTTGCTCTAGTTCAACAGCGTATAGAGTAGTGGACCATCTGCAGGATTTCTTCTACTTATGCATTTCTGCATCTAATACAGTTCCTCAATTTGGGGAGAATCATGGTGACAGTGTTTATAATATATTTAGAAATGTTGTAAGCACCCACCATTTTATTTCTGTTTGATAATTGCACACTATTTGATAACAATGGTTCATAATCTGTATCACTAGTGCACTACGAAACATCTCTTGGAAAATAACTTCCTTTAAGCTACCTTAAGTATCCTCGGGTTTGTGCATCATCATCATCATCATCATTTTCCCTAATATTCTGCAAGTGTATTTGAAAATGCCCTTCTACCAGGAAGATTGCTGAGTTTCACGCGAAGTGAGATTTGTAGCAGATTAAAAACTTGCTCTGGAATATAGTGAAAGTTAATTTGCAAAACAACAGTAGCAATCTATTTTAAGCAGTGCACAATTGGACACAGCTTATCTGTGTAAAACGTGAACGTGCAGAAGCTGTTCCACACCTTCCTCTCAATGTTCATACAGGCAACTATGATCATTTGTCAGCACGAACAAGTAAGACATTACATAAGGAAGGCGATTATTCTATCTTCTGGCAATCCAGCTTCTGTATCAAAACAAAGTCATGTGCCTCCCTATTGTTATTTATGTATTTTTAAAGAAAAACACATTAGAAAACATCTGAAAAGCTCTTTCTTTATTATAATGGGAATACAACTTGGGGGAAAAAACTGCAGGAGTCCAGCATTTTGAGTTGAAGGACACTGTAGATTCCAGAAAGCTCCCTGCAATATCTCATATGCTGGAAACACTTTCCCCATCCTGAATAGGTACCTGCCCATCAGTTGATCAAGTAAAATCTTTCAGTTCTTAAAACGTTATTTTGACTGGGGAAATCTTGAATGACAGTATTTGGAGCTCCAATTAGATCTTATGGTTTACTTAATACATACATTGGGAAGGAAGGAAGGAAGGAAGGAAGGAAGGAAGGAAGGAAGGAAGGAAGGAAGGAAGGAAGGCAGGGAGGCAGGCAGGCTATCCTTTAAGCAAGATAACTGAACTCTTTTCACCAGGACATAATTAGACTTCTCTAGTCTCATGCACAGTAATCCAAAATGCAATTACTTTTTTTTGAAAGATCAAAATGCTTTTAACCTTTCCAAGGTAAAAATTATACGGTTAATGAAAATGTTGAGCTTATTGCTGCAATGATAATGTAGACTATTTTCTTCCTTTTTATACATGTTTGTTTCATTTTAATAATAGCTTCATCTATTCCATGGTCTGCAACCTCTTCAGACCTTCAGGATATTGAGACAGCAGATGTTCCGTAAATGGAAAGGAAATTGTAATGGTGTAAAAATCTCCATTCACATTTTTTTTCTTCAAATTGTATAGGTAGGTAGACTGGGGATTGCCAGCTACAGAAGAAGGTAAACCTGAAACAAATGGAGAAATCAGGTTGTTTTCTCTGAGCTACCCAGTATAGCATGAAAAGAGTGCAGTTTCTTCTAAGACTGGGTTTCCACCTGAGCTCCAAAACACAAGAGTTAGCAATTGCAAAACTGAACGTTAAAACAATTGCTTTCAGGATTATGATATACTATTAACCTTACTCAAATGTCAAATATACTAAAATTCATGTTTAGATTTTAGCAATCAGTATTAGCATGATATCTAGTGTCAAGAAACAAGAAAGTGTATTTTTCCTTAGGCAGAAAGATCCTGGATAGGAATTAGGCCAGTGGAGGGAGAAATACAATATGTCATTGCAACCATATTAAACATGTGTTCAGCCCAAAATGGGAAAGGGAAATCACAAGACAGATTATCTAAGCCTTCCTGGAAATACCACAAAATCCACGAATCAGGACTATACTGTTAACAAGTCTTTATATCATCCCTACATGAAAGCAAGAAGCATAATGATCATGAAACCCTCACATGTCCTTGTATCACTGTAACTCCCCATATGATATCATATGGTGCACTTGCATTATCCCCCCACCCCAGCTAAAGTCTCCATAAACATTTGGAATCATTATTTTGGGGAACCACATACACACAGAAGGAAAACTAGGAATATAATGACAAAGAATAGAAATTGAGACCTTCCTCCACCTTTCTTCAGAGAGTGGAGGAAAGTTCAGAGGAGTCAGGTAAGAAATAGTTTATTGAGGAAGTTGAAGTAGCAAGAACATTGGAAGTGGGGATTCCGTGTAATACTGGAGATCATCCTGTTAAGGGAACTATAAGTGAGTTTAATCAAATAACTATCATAGACTTCAAAAAATAGATTGTAATAAACTCAGCAATGATAAGTAGAAATCCACAGTAAGAGAAGCTAATGGAAGAATGAACTCAAGATAGGTGGGAGTTCCTAAACTAAATACACTAAAAATGCAATTGCAGACAATTCCAATAAGGAAAAAAAAATGAAAGACATCCAAAGAAGTCCACATTGCTGTACAAAAAGCGTTCTGGAAATCTGAAAACATATAGGTGATGGGCAAAGGGGCAGATCATCAACCAAAAATATACACTCAGAACTGTAGATCTGGTGTCAGGAAAGTTAAAACACAGAATGGACTGAAGTTGGCAAAGAATGTTAAGAACAACAAAAAGGGTTTCTTCAGATATATTCAAAATAAAAGAAAGATTAAAAAATCAGTATGCCACTTGTTCAATAAAGGTGGCAAAATGCTAACAGATAAAACAAAGAAAAGGCAAACCTACTCAAACCCTATTTTAGCTCTGTCTTCTCCAACAAAAAAAGTATTTCCTGAAGGTTCCATCAGGCATTTGTAAAAAAAAAAAAAAAAAAAGCAGGAGGAAGGGGCAAGACTGAAGCTTGAGACTGATAGAAATGTGATCAGACAATGTCTAATTACTTTGAATAACTTTAAATCTCCAGGGCAAGATGAATTGCATCCTAGGATATTGAAGAAACTTGTTGATGGTCTGGCTGAACTTTTATGCATTGTCTTTGAGAAATCCTGATACACAAGAGGAATGCTAGACAATTCAAAGAAAGCAAATGCCTCTATCTTCAAAGGGAACTCAACATAATTAAATATTATTTAAAAGGACTAGAGAGCAGTCAGTCTGACACAGATTACTGGAAATTTTTTAGAGCAGATCATACATAAATGAATCCACAAGCATTTTGAAAAAAGTGTGGCAATTACCAAACTCAGTATTCAGTTATCGAAACAGATCCTGCCAAAGTAACCTTATTTCATTTTTTGATGAATAACTTCCTTAGCATATTATGGAAGTGCTGTGAACATAATATACCTTGAATTCAGCAAAACATCTGACAAAGCATCCCATGACATTCTGATTAGCAAACTTCTTATGAGTGGGATGTAAGGGATGACAATAAAATGGATAGTTGGCCGAAAGGGTGCTCATCAATGGTTCCTCATCAACCTGGAGTGATATATTGAGCGTGGTGCAACAACATTCAGTTGTGGCTCTTGCACTCTTCAACGTTATTTGCTTTTTGCTTGAAACAAAGCAGAGGATTCTTCTCAACATAGCCAAAGGTCAATTTGTAAAGAAATATGGTGTTATCTGTTTGCAGGGTTATGGTATATGTGCAATGTGGTGAGAAAAATGCCCCCATAAATTAGGAACCAAAGCAATTGGAGATAGTTGCAACAAAGCATCTTTATTGGCATGCACAACTACAGTGATTACTGAGTTCTCTGCCACAAAAGCGCAAAAGATCCCTGAACTAAGCAAGGTTATATACTCCCAGAACTGTTGCATAGGAGCAAAGTACATCATACTATGACCTTTACAGCCAGAATGTAATATCTGATAATACAATGGTATGATCTTACTATGGTCTGACCCATTGCCTCCAAATTCCACATTCCTTCAAAGGCTTCAAGGCCACCTTTCTATTGATACTAGCACCATCTAACCTACATAATGACCATTATTGTACCTATGCAGTGTCTTCCTTCATGCCAGGGGAAGGGTAACCATCTGGTTTCTGTTATGTGTCTCCTTCCTCTACAGGTTCGTCAGGCTGTTTCAGTTCATCTGCTCGGTCTAATATACATTTCAGAACCATATGGAAGGAGTACTGTTTGCCTGGCACAGCGACAAGATACATGTTCAGAATGAGGCACAACCACCTTTTTTTTTAATGATATATTCTATTACATTGCAAGCCAAAGGCTCCTTTTCACTGGAATGGTGGTATGAGGAATGGTTGCCCCACTGCCAATACAGTAGGAACCATATTTTGAGGACAGGAAGACATAACATTGCTCTTTACTCACCTTTGTCCCATTGCTATTGCAACCTCTATAGACATTTTTCTACTGTAGGCACTATTTTCCCATGATATTGCCTCAAGTGTTCCTGTCCAATTTGGCTGGCCCACTTTGCCTTCTTACAGATTAACCCCAGATGTTCACTGACTATTTACAAAGGAAGGGACATCCCCTCATCTCCCTTTCAAAGAATTTCTTTTAAAAAGTTTGTTGCTGCTTCTGTTTCAAAGTTATTGCACTGATGTAGTGGTTAGAATGCTAGAACATCTCTGCTTCAAAATCAACCAGAAATATTTTTTTAATTTTACCCTGGATTTTTTGTCTTACCTCAAGTGTCTGCAGCAGAGTTTCTCAACTTTGGCAACTTTAAGATGTGTGGACTTCAACTCCCAGAATTCCCCAGCCACCTAGCTGAAGTCCATACATCTTAAAGTTGATAAGGTTGAGAAACCCTGGACTGGAGACTGAAGTATCTGCAGAAACAATGAAACGGTACACCTCTGAATTTACTGTATTTATAAAAGCCCAGGAGTAAATAGGGAAATCAGGAAAATAAACACAGTAATTTAAAAGAAAAAAATCCTTCTGCTGGTTTTTGAGCTGGAAGCCATGAAGCAAGTGTTCTAACTTCTGTACCACTAAGATGACATTGTAACAAAGGGACTTTTTAAAAAAAAAAATTTTTTAATGGTTTGACAATGTAAGAAAGGCCTTTTTATTTTAAAGTTGGTTGTTGTGACTGCTTTTGTGCTCATTTTGATGCCTTAATTTACTTTTAAGAAAAGCAATTGGCCATTACATTCCTGGAGAAGAAAGTTGGGTAGGGACAGCACCAAGGGAATTGTCCAGTGGCCTGCAGTAAAGTATAACCTGCAATAAAGACTGAATTATTTTGAAGTTATTGCCAAACCACATTTCAGTCCAGACAAATTTTCCTTAAGCCAGATTAGACCATGAACCCAGGACAGGAACAGGACAGTAGATTTACCCATCTATGAAGTTTTTCTTTGTACCTAGCAAAGGAGCACTGCATTGAATGAACATTAGCACCAAATACTTGTGAACAACTGCTTCCTCATGGTCAAAGGCCTTTTCAATGAAATCTTAGGATTTTAGGGTGAAATTAATGTAAGGAAGGTTACTAAGTGTCATGTTCACCATTTCAATGTTCTGTTAACATGGTAACGTTTCACATGTCAAACCTTTAATCTGTGTATTGCCTGCTTGAATGCTTCCTGGTATTTTCCATTATTGCTGTGCTCTTTATTTTGCTACTTTGGAATGTATGTTTGGGTTTGCAACTCTGTTCAAGGTTACTTTCCCAGGCAGATGTAACGGTTGCTAACACCTGGGAGGGGGTGGTTGCTAACGAGCGCTAGGGGCGGGACTGGGTTGGAAGCAAGGCTTTTAAGTTTGTATTTGGCGCGCTTTTGCTCATTCTCAGCTTTCTCTGTATTTGCATACTATTCCTTTAATAAATCAGTTATCTTTAAGCCCTGGCTTGTGAGACTGAGTATTTGGGATTAGGCAACCATTACACTAAGGCACACAGACAATTTTGGACAATTTTTTGACCAGATACAATTCAACATAAAAACAGCTGAAAAGTACTAACCTATGTCTACCTCCTTTTTATTGCAGCCAGCTCCCCAAACTCAGAAATATATGTAACTCTTTAAAGCCATTAACACATGGTTTTAGTAGTATAATTCTCATGGATATTGCCATAATCCTTAGTTCTCTTTCTCTGGAAGTCATGCATACACATGGAAATGTGCCAGGATTTAATATTAACCCATTTAGTTTTAGTCATTTATACATTTAGAAACCATGTCACTCTACAGGGCTGTAAGCAATGTGCAAAATAAATATTAAATTTAAACAGCATTATTCTGGTCAGTAATCCCTGAATATTTCATCGTTTCATCAACCAAAAGTTAACCTTCAATCTTTTGATCTAGCAAAATAAAGTACACACAAAGAGAAAGATAGATGTAGATTGTTCCACCAATGCATATTAGAAAAACTTTAGAAGAATAGAATACCCAGAATCCAGCACAGACTTTCCTGCCCTGTGCCTTTCACATGTACTAGAATTAGAGTTCCCATCACTGCATGCCAATATGGAAACATAATGATGGAAATGCTCTAGGTTAACCCAACCTAATTCTATATTAGGAAAAGAAAAATAGCTTTAATCTTTTTTTCTCCCAAATCCAGGTCACTCAAGTGAAAAAGACTAGCAACTGTAGCCTGGAGAAATTATATTTCTTCCCAATCTAAGAAAAGGGCAATGGCTGCTATGTTACTACTGGGTGCCATTTCTATGTCCTACCATTATAAGGACTCTGGCATAATGATATCATAGAGAGCAAATAGGCATGCACATCTGACTCCAAGCTCCAAATTGCACACACATGCTATTTTTCTATTGTGTTTTAAATAGTAGGTGCAGGTTTACTGCACTTCCAGTCTTTTGAAAGTATGTTTTGACTTGATAGAAAATACCTGATATGCATCATTTTGAGCTTCTTGGAAAAACACAGCTCTATTTCTGACTTTTTTTTAAAAAAAAGTTGGCTTCTTGAAAAAGATCTCAAATGGAGGAGGTGTTTTTACCTCCATTTCCTCCAAGATCAAAACACATAAAAGTAAGGAAAACTGTATCTGAAGCAACCTTAATCTTCCTGTGGCATTTTTACAACAAGATGGAAAGTTATCTTTGTTTTGATTTAAAGCTGCTTGCAAACCATCAGGGTGCTGTGAGATATTAAAAACCTACCCAGAAGTGGTGATAGTGTGATAGAATAAGAAATACATCCCATGAACACAGCTTTCTACATAGATCAAAGATCCCTTCTTAATTATATAAGAACATTAAGAAACATTTATAATTTAAAATAAATAAAAGGCAGCATAGTTAACAAAATACTCAAGATTTACATGAAGAATAGCCATCAAAGATGGGAGAAATGTAAATTTGATATAATTCCCTCTAAGAAGGACTAAGATAATGACTGCTGAACACTGCAACAATATAGTTAAATGGGGACACTGAGAAGGAGATACTGAGGAAGGAAGGAAGGAAGGAAGGAAGGAAGGAAGGAAGGAAGGAAGGAAGGACATTTGGAAAAAAAGGAGCAATTCAAGCAAATAGAAAATTGAGGAGATGGAGATGGAGTCAAGCACTCTGAAGGATGTCTTACTGTATTTGCTGGACACCAGAGCAATTACGCTCCTCCTTCAAAAATAATATTACACAACATTGTCACTTTTCCTTTCAATTAACTTTGTCCAGAAATCCTCAGTTATAATAATTGGATCCATATGGTACATAGGTTCTGCAGTATTTTAAATGAATGGTTCTCTAATAACTGCTATTAAATATTATATATCCTGCTTCTGATGCGGGAGGTGAAATATATCCAACATCAGTACAGTATCATTCAGTAGTGCATTGAAATGGATACCCTTATTCCAAAGAATCTGCCTTTTCAATAGCACATTTTTAAATATGAATATATTTCTATACGCTATTAGAATGATTATTCAGAAGAAGTCATACTGTTTAGCCGTCTAACATCCATTGTAGCACCACTGTGATTGGTTATAGTGACAGTTCCTTTCTCATCTCTGCCACCCTTCTCACAAAAAGAATGAGATATGGTAGCTAATGTGTGCTTACTTTGGGTTGGGCCATGTCCACTGACCCATCATGACACTGAGAATCTCTGTATTCTAAAAAACAAAAAAGCATATGATTTATAAAAATATTTTAATAGTTAGATATGGACCACTCTCTACAGTGTAGTCTCTGGCTGGTTATATTCAATTTTAATTCACAGAATTCTGCTAACTTTTTTTCTGATCAATTATTAGCCATGGCTTATAATGCTATATAAAAACAAAACAATTACCTGTAAATTGTTAAGCCATGCCAGTTTCAAATTCCAGATGGCAGAAAAACATGCTGATGTCTATTTTTAACTGCATCCTTATGATAATTCTCCCTGTTTCTACTGAAGTTCTAATTCAACTCCATTTTGAAATACAATTTTTCATATCAAGTAATATTCTTAGCCCAATAAGACAGACACACTGTCTGCTCTAAAACTATTTAATTTGAGCTGGTTCCCCTTCTGAAAAATGTTGATAGAAGATAAAGAGGCAAGCACTTTAAATTTGTTCCATCAGAGCCAGTTACTGGTTATGAAGCTTATTTGAGGCAGTTCAAAACTCTTCAATTTTAAAAGCCAATTGTCCATCTTGAAGACTGTTTGTAACTGAAGTACAGACCAAAAAAAAACTGTTTATCACAGCATAAGCTGCTATTGAAAGATGAAATTCAACTGGCCATCAAACTATACGTGCATATTTGTGTGGTCCATTTTATTATCATTTAACTTTTGGCTTTTTTGTCAATATTGGGTAGATGCAACAAAAGCCTGATGTTGTACCACTTCCTTTTTCTTTCCTTTTCTTTCCTTTTCTTCTTTTTTTTCTGCATACTTTTCAGATTTATGCTTCCTGCTTTTTAAGAAATAAAAATGCATTTAACCATTTGCATCATATATTTGTAAAAGCCATCTGCTTTAACAGGCTCTCTTCTGTCAATGTAATTCTTCTCTCTTGGCTCTAAGTCAGTTACCTTCAGATCTACTTCTGGATCCTGATCAAATGAGTTATTCTTACTGTTAGACCTTGCCATGCTTTGCCTTTCCTTCTCTTTACTGTTTGTATCTCTTGCTGGCCTTTATGGAACTGCCTGTCCAATGACCACTTTACTCATTTTAAGTCCATCCTGAAAACCAACCTATCTTGAGAAAGCTTTGGATCATCACCTGAATCTATACCCTTTTCCTAACTAAGCCAGAGTGTGTGTAAATGAAATATATATTTTTCTATGCCTTTTTCACTGCATGCTTCTTAGGAGAAGAAGAGGGAGTTGTCCTATCTATTCTTTGGAAAGCACACATTACAAAGGTGGAGTTGTGCATATCTATACATGTGTCTGTGAATGTGTGTGTGAAATAGACTCGCTATAATGCTTGGCCAGTTGTGTGGATTAATAAAGTATTTATTTGTTGTTGCAAGTGGCAACATCCACTATTGTTCCTAATCTTGGTAATCAGGATAATAATGGTCTATAACACCATCATCCCACCAGCATGGGCACTGTCCTGAAAGAGCGCCTCCACGCTTTACCAGTCGCACACAAGAACCTCTTAGGAACTATGCAATCTAGAATAGACCATTCTCACATGTATGTTGGCAGAGAAACTATCTTCAGTTCCACAGTGATCTGACTTCAGGTACATTATATATACATGATGTATGTATCTATAGCCACAGTATGAGAAAGCAATTCCATGAAGTCAGTTTCCAGCAGTATCTATATGCCATTGGATCCCCCAGTTCTTAAATATTCTTACATTTAGGTTTCTCTACCATCACAGTTTAAGGTTTTTCAGGGCACCATTTATTCATTTCCCTTAGTATCTGAAATAGATCAAGGGCTACCATTTGCTACAACCCAGAGATTCCTCCTGATACAGAAACAGAAAGTTTCGAAGTAGGTTACCATAGAAACTTCCAGGCCAGATTATAATCCAGAGCAGCCATCATATTGACATTGTCTGCCCTTTATATGGCAACAGTTGATTTGTCATATATCCTTGGCCTTGGTTGATTTGTCATATATCCTTGGCCTTTTTCCTGACAAAAGTCTCTCTTTTAAAAAGCAATATCATTAAAGCCCTGGATAAAAGCCAAATCAATAGTCATAAAAGTCCAACCCTGTACTTGCTGATGTCATTAAGAGCTTTGATACAGACATGGAAGACAGCAACTTTGGTCCATGTTCTTTCCGGTTCAGACGCCTGCTATTAATTTGGACAGTCATTATTTGATTCAAGGAAAAGCAACAGGAGCAAGTTAAATAGACAAAGATATATTAACTTATTCTTAAACTGGGAGATATACCAGCAACTGATAACCTAAATTAGATAGAGGCAGTTCTATCTCTAAATAGGATCTTTTGCTCAGAACAAGGAAGTGAATTTATGAGAAAGAAATTAACAATGGAAAACAGTCCAAGCATTCATTCAACCCAATCATAAAAATCTGTATACATTTTGTTTTTCTTTAGGGATTTTCTACCCCCAGTTTCATTATCATATTATTCAAATTATGCTGAAACTACCAGAGGTAAAAGTATTGAAGTGTTCCAGATATTTAACTAATTAACTGAATGACCTTTGCAACATTTTCATCCACCATCTTCTTGCATAAATATTTCATGAATTACATGTAATCATTAATAATATCAACTTGAGTGAATTAATTACTGCCAATTCTTATTATTAAAATGCATCTTGTAATAAATAATGTTGGTTTATTACAGTGTATTAGTCTCAGGGGCATACACATGTCAGTTGCATTCTACTTCAGGCTAAGAGAAAAGTAATCAAATAACTGTAATTATTGTACTAAATATATCACCGTTTGTTTAAAATGTCAATGAGACTGCATAAAGGCATCCATAACACTTCAAACAGAATATGTGAATACATAGAACCGTAAGGGCAAGGGAGACAAAAAAGTTGCAATTAAATATCAGACTATACTGACTGATGTCTTTGAAGCACCAAACAGTACAACAGATGGAATTTGGCATATGATTTATTGTGATAAATTGAATAGGGACATAGATACTCATAGGTTTACAGTTTAGGTTCAACTCTGGAATCTAATCCTAGTCTCAAGATTTTTGCCTAGTCTAGATATGAAAACAGAAGTAGCAATCTGTCTTTCAGCTTGACCCCAATAGTCAACTGTGTTTCCCATTGAGTGCACCCAATTTTAAAGTTGTGGGAAGATCATGGGCCACTCCATAGCACTCATTCAAAGCCCTCTGTCATAACTTTGGAATGTATGTACTACGTACAATGAGTATGAATATTTATTGGTTCCCCTTTACTGCCCTAGTAGTAGATTATCAGTAAGAGATATTATTCTGTTAAAAATGCAATCAGTTGGCTCCAGCAATATTTACAAGTGATAGATTACCTGGGCTGGCTCAAACAATAGAGCATACTGCATCAGGTAAATGGCCTTTAGAATAACCACTATGGCCACTACGTGTAGATCATCTCTTCATAACAACTTAATGAGTGTATTAGAAATATAAAATATACAGTAAAATAAGAGTTTAATTGTCTTATACATTTTCTTCCTAGCATTATTCCCATGCTATGGCAGGGTCTGCTTGTCAGCATATCCGTCTCCATTTGACTCGACTGAGGTACACTTCAACCGATGCGTCACTCCATCTGTCGTTGAAGGCATTTTATACCTACTGCCAGGTGTTAATAAGAGGCCGCTCCTCTGGAGAACAGACGCCTTTTGCAGCCACTTCACTGAAGTACAGAGGCTGCTATGTGAAGATAGTTCTTCCGCTTTATCTGCCATTGGGACATAGGGTCCTCTTCCACCTTCAAAACCGTTGGCCATCTTCTCCTGTAACTCTGGAAAGGAGCCCTTACAAGGTGCTACCAGCTGAGCCAGCTGGACCAAGGTTTTTTAAGGAGGTGTTACTCCTCCATCACTCACCCTTCGTCCTGGCTTGTGACAGGCAGAGCCTGGCTTCCCAAACGTTGGGCCCAGGATGGCGGATTTAATTGTCTTATACATACAATAGATATATATGATGATATGTGAGATATATATGATATATATATATATAATATATGATACACACACACACAAATCCATGGAAACTGCCTAGTTACATCAAAGTCATGTGCTTTCTGAGTTTGGGGTAGACTAGTCATATTTTCTTTCAGAAACAAGATCCTGTAGTAACATATGGCTGCGAGAGCTGGACCATAAGGAAGGCTGAGAGAAGGAAGATCTGTGGTGTTGGAGGAAAATTCTGAGAGTGCCTTGGACTGCAAGAAGATCAAACCAGTCCATCCTCCAGGAAATAAAGCCAGACTGCTCACTTGAGGGAATGATATTAAAGGCAAAACTGAAATACTTTGGCCACAGAATGAGAAGACAGGACACCCTGGAGAAGATGCTGATGCTAGGGAGAGTGGAAGGCAAAAGGAAGAGGGGCCGACCAAGGGCAAGATGGATGGATGATATTCTAGAGGTGACGGACTCGTCCCTGGGGAAGCTGGGGGTGTTGACGACCTACAGGAAGCTCTGGCGTGGGCTGGTCCATGAAGTCACGAAGAGTCGGAAGCGACTAAACGAATAAACAACAAACAACAAGATCTGGGATATGACTCCCTATTAGCAGCCACTGGATCTGACATTTTCAAATCTGAGTTCCAAAGATGGATACTCAAATCAGAATATAAATTTTCTACAAATAGAAGGCTGCTGCTACTGCTGGTCTCTTATAGGCATTCTGTCGAAACATGATCATAATGGGAACAGAAGAGACTGAGTAGGTCTTCAGTCTCTTCCAGCAAGGCTGTTTTTATGTTATATTCCCTGATTTGGATATGTATTAATTCAATTACAGGGATCTCAGACATGATGTTGAAAAGAATTTCTTCCCATTATGAATGATCTCTGTCATACTGTATAATCATTTCACAATACAGGCATTATGTCTGATAAAATACCTAGAGCAAGATAGTGAAATAATTAGTTCAGTTAGTCCAATAATTATTTGAAAACACGATGTAGTGCTGATAATGAAATCTTTTTTGTTCTGACAACTTTGCTTCAGATTTTTGAGGAAATAATTAGAGCTATTAGGGTTTGAATCAAGACTGTGATGGTCCAGAAGCATATACTGGCTGTAGTAGGCTCTCTATTGAGTCCCAACACTGAACTCATACAGACACCCAAGCTCCCAATGATCATTTCATCTTGAACAGCATATAGCATGTAGCCACAGGAAACTGAAACATGTATAAAAAGGTAATGATGCCTTCAAATCATGCTCAGCTCCTAGTTACTATATGGAGACATCCTGTCCTAACAACCAGGAAACACACTGAGACAATGAACTGGTCTCTAATATTTATTGCTAGTACTTAACAGGAATCCTAACAAACTGAAGAAGCGTGGGAAAAACCCAGACATATAACCCCCAAGGGTTAAGGCGGTCCCAATCTGTGTCTCTTTGAATGGCTGAACAATTCATCAGTGCTACGCATGCGCTTGACAGTCTGGATGGGAGCCCCCTGCTCGCCATCCTTACTCATGACACATCCATTAGTTTTCTTAGTAACAATACTGAAGTGGTTCCCTGTTGCCTTTTCTGGAGATAATTTATACTTTCCTGTCTAGCTATTGTTCTACCTAGGGAGCTCTTGTGGTTACCCATCCAAGTACTAACAAGACTCAACCCTGTTTAGCTTCCCACTCAGCTAAGATTGGCCAGGTTGCTGCTGCCTGCCAAGACGCTCACATGCTTCTATCAATGTGGTGCACAAGACACACAGAAAGAAATACAGATCATCTTGGTGTGCCAGACATAGATATCAAATAGGACAAAACTGACATTTAATGAGACAGCTACCCACAATTCCTCAGTAGATTGATCAATTGATTGATTTAATTTGTATGACCTTTGACTCCCAATGACTCAGAAGTAAAGAAATACAGTAAGAAACAAAAGTAAAGAATAAAAGATAGCAAAAATGACAGATACTGGATTGGAATGGAAAAAAGAAACAGACCCACACAATCCAAGAGGGCTTCACTCACCCTCACTAAAAGCCTGGGAGAAAAGCCAGGTCTGCAAGCCTCTTCAAAACACCAGTGGACGGGGGGTTCTTGGAGGAGAACCTTGTTCCAGAGAGCAGGTGCTGCTACAGTGAAAGTGCTCTTCTGGGATTCTGATGGATAGCATTGTTTAATCAAAGGAACATGGACCATACCAACCTTGCCAGATCAAATCGGCCAGACAGATGCCTTGAAAGACAGGCAGTCCCTCAAACTAAGCCCTATGGCATAAATGGCTTTATAGGTAACAACCAGCAACTTGAATTGCACCTGGAAGCAAACTGGCAACCAGTGCAGCTCACAAAGCAGAAGTGTTACATGGGCAGACCAATGCATGCCCACCATTGCCCACACCACTGCTTTCTGGTCCAGTTGAAGCTTCTGGGTGGTCTTCAATAGTAGCCCCACGTAGATGACTTTGGGCTAATCTCTCTCTCTCAGATGAGCCTACCTCACCAACTTGTTTTTAGGATAAAAATGAAGAAACCACATATATATATTGTGGCTCCTACAACAGCTACAGACTTGCCTTTAGTCTGTAGCTGTTGTAGGAGCCACAATATATATATATATATATATTTCCCTTTGAATCCTGCTTATGTGCCCCATGAGAAATTGAACAGGGGCTGTAGCTCTAGAGGATTTCCATTACATTTTTATTTTAAGTTCTATGTTGGCTAGTATTTGATAGTGTTTTAGACATTAAAGCTGAAGTTTTCTATAACTGAAACTAAAAATTTAAATCGCTTCTAATTTTGAAATCATTGCTCTCTCATTTATGTACCTTATAAACATACAGAAACGTTCAAAATCAACATCTACCATCTATGCAATTAAACCAATTTTACCATCTTTCTGTTTCAGCTAGAGAATGGATTAAATATAAATCAGAAATGCTAATATTATATCTGAAGCTTTTATTCTGCCAGCTTGTTCAAATATTAGGATAAAAAATTATAAATAATTATGTAAAACTAGATAGACATCAGGAGGGTTGGAAAAAAAAGTGCTTCACAAATTCATAAAAGTTATTACCTGATGCTCCCCATCCCAGAGAAAATAACCTAACAAAAAAAGTTAGTTTTGGTTCTCCCCCAGCAAAACTTAAAACCTATACCACACAGCCACCGGATCTTGAAGACCAGCAGAAATACATCTATTTAAAAAATAATAATAAGCCAACAGTACCAAAGGACATCAGTAGATGAATGGGGAAAGGGCAATATAGAAACTCAAGCCTTTTTCCAAAATGGTGCTAATGCTTCTCTGAAACTTATTTTTATAATTTACTGGCAGCCAAGATGGCAGGAAATAAAATAATTTGCTATATTCTGCACAACAAACTCCACTTTTCCTGGGAAGGGTAATTATCCCTTAAAAAAAAAAAAGACATCTCATATTAAGCTAAAGTCTAATCAAGAAGAGAAAGACTGCCTCATTACATGTAATTACCAGGGAATTAGAAACATCATTTAACTAAATGAGCGAATAATGCTCAGGATATTGAAGAAACTTGCCTGCACTTCTGCAGAGCACTCTAAGTCCCATTACAAAAATTGCACCTCTTTAATGGAATAATTTTAGGCCTTGTCTGCCTTGCTTTAAAAATAAAGAGCCTCAGAGAGGCTGAAACTACCACAAACAACTGTTGAAAAGAGCCGCTGAATGGAAGTAGTCTCCACTGGATACCATAATTTAGAATGACTCATAATCTAACATAATCATGAAAATTAAACCTTAGGAGTTTGAGAGTGGGGGATTTCTATTTTTTTTTAAGCAATGTATTTACTTGAGACAGCAATGTATTTGTGATTTTGTATTGCAAATTAGGAGGAAAAGAGTTTGAAGTGAAAAGTAAATCTTTCCATATCTGCTTATAATGGGCCTGCTGGATAGGAAGCAGGTTGAAAAGTAAGATGGCTGCATATCTGGAGAACGGTTGCCCCATCATATGTATCAAATATAGCAGTAGGTTGTAACTTTTCTGTAGTTATTATGAATCTTATTTACTCCCTGAAAAAGAAATTGAGAAACCGTATCAAACATGTGGGCAACTGTTTTCAGGGTGATGGCCCAGAACATTTAGTGTTTTGTGTGTCATGCTTAGGTGGAGCAGGTCAGTAAAAAGGAGATTTAAACAGGTCAGCAAAAAGCCTATTTTAATTAAAATGTGAATGGTGCCTGCAGTCAGTTTACATTTGACTAAAATACAGTGCTTCCAAAGTATTTAGCTTAGGAAAATATCCAAGATATTGAATATAACTTCAGTTATGTTCCTCATTTCATTGATGACTGAGTACCATATCTTTATAAGAATCCCCTTGTGATCACCTCTGTTTGCAATTTTCATTACAGGTAGTCCTTGCTTAATGACCACAACTGGGACCGGAATTTTGATTAAGCGGTCATTAAGTGAATCCAACTCAATTTGTCTGCATCTTTTTTTCTCTGCAGCTCCTGGCTGGATCCAGCCCATTTTTAAAGTTAGTATTTCCTTCCCAGCCTTTTTCCCGATGCCATATGGAATGCAGCTCTATTCTATTTTCAGACAGTTATCCGAATGATGGACAGACAGATGAACAGACAGAAGAACCAAACTGTGGGCACCTTCACATAAGCTCTTTCTAATATTTATTCAGTCAGTAAGAAGAACAAAAAAATACTGACTGCTCCTCAAAATGCCCATATTTCATTTTTCTCACTGAAAAAATTATCCACCCTTCAACAAAACCAGCAACATAAACACCTGTCTTTTCTCAGCTAATAGAACCCTCACACCAAATCCAGGATTTGACCATAGTAAGAGTCAAAACTACACATTATACCCCAAATGGTGGGGTACACCTGGTGAGCAACCATTTTTGGGAGGGATCTATTTTGAATAGCAAAGCACCTGGTATAAAAAGAAGGCTTAGCCCCTTCATTACAAGTAGTTGTCGCTTACTGACCACTTGTTCCATGCCAGTTATAGCGGTGCTGAGAAACAAGACTTAAGACCGGTCATGTGATTACATTTTGGGCACTTGACAACCAAGTGAATGAGAAAGCCGGCAGGAAGTCACAACTGACAGTCATGTGACCTTATGCTTAATGACCCATGGTGATTCGCTGAATGACCACAGCCAAAACTGAAGTCATAAGCCAGGGCAGTCACATGATGTCACACTTAATGACCACACCACTTAAAAAACTGGGTTGCTAGTCACAATTGTGGTTGGTGAAGACTACCTGCATTGGTATTTCAGCTATATTTTGTTCAGATGTCCCATTCCCACTAGCTTTTCTCAATGGAATTCAAAATTTATGCCTAGCAACCCATGGGCAGGAGACAGCCATATGTCTATCTTGTAGCACATAAAAACCCTTTGGGAAGTAACCCCACAAAGCCTAACATAGTACAGTAAATCCTCACTGTTTGTGGGTTCTGATTTGTGAATTTGCCTACTGGCTAAAATTTAATTGTAAGCTCCAAATCAACACTTACAATGCTTTTGCAGTTATTAATGGATATGCATAGAGCAGCAAAAATTGTGAGTCACCGCTCTGTGCATGTCTGCCTTTTCTCAGTGATCTTGCTGGTTAAAATGGCCATCAAAAGTAGCTTTTAATAAAACTTTAAATGCTTAATCTTCGTTTAAAGTTTCTTTTTCAGGACTTTATTTGTAAGAAATATATACATTAAATAAGGTGTCTTTAAACAGAAACACACATTGAGCAAGGTGAACAAACACACATTGATTGGTCAACAAAAATGTTGTGACAAGAGGCTTGCAGGATCCTAACTCTGTATTTTTCTATGAGCAAAATTGTTACAGCTGTGTTCTTAGAATAAACCCCGAAACCAGGTTGCAATCCCAGAATTATTTATTGTAAAGCAAATTCTACAAAGGAATAACTTATTAGGAATACAAAAGAATAAAGTTCTGAGATTTTAGTGTACAATGTTTGTTGTATTATACTAATGTCTTGTTTCATTAGGTGTCTTACACAGCACTACCTGCGGAGGGCAGTCTAAACATGCAAGATGGCAGTTGCGGAATCATGACCCAAGGACTGCACATTTTGTAAATGCCTTGCATGAACAAGGGTGGCAGGGGCTTCAGCTGCAACACTGCAACTGCCCTTTTTCCCAACCTTTACAATAAATGAATAATTACAGGTAGTCCTCGTTTTAATTGGACTAATTGGAACCGGAAAATCTGTTGTTAAGTGACACGGTTATAAGTAAAAAAAAACACATGACCCGGCACCACTTAGTGACAGCAGTTGCAGCAGTCCCAATTGCCATCATTGAATGAGGACTGCACAGGTTATTAAGCAAGGACCTCATGTGACCATGACTTCTGACTTCCTGCTGGCTTCCCATTGACTTTGCTTGTGGGACACCAGTGTTAGGAAGGAGGAATCAGAGGAGGAGGAAGGAGAAGGTTAACTCCTAGTCTGACAGCTGTACTCTTCTTGCCTAGACTGCTAATAGTGACTGAATTGTCCTGCCTTGAACTCTTCAGCCCAGAGCCATTCTGAACTTAGGCTACAGCCATGTGCAGATTTATTCACCATCAGTTGTAGAGCAGTAGCAAGTCCACTTTATCCTGACCCGCTACATCCAGTATGCTGTGTTCAGTATTGCTGTAAATAAAGGTTTTAATTGTTAAACTGGTGTCAATTGTGTCAAGCTCAGCCAAACAGGACAGCCAGCAGGGAAGGTCACAAATCGTAATCACATGACCGTGGGAATGCTGCAATGGCCATAGGTACAAGGTCTGGTTATAACTACCACCTGTTCAGCACCTTTGTAAGTGTGAGTGATCAAGCGGTCATTAAATGAGGACCACCTGTATACTGCTCATTATATTTTCTAAATTGGATTGGTATTACTACTGATTTTCTGACTACTGATTACATTTGTATAGCTTCAAGGGGTATCTGCAGACGGGGGTGAATAAAGTCAAGAAGGTAATCACAACATGCAGTCAAAGCCCTGCCCATTTTTATATGCATCCTGGTTTATGAAAGGGGGCAGGGCTTCAATTACATGATTGTGGCTGCCATCTTGACTATTTTGACCCTCCATGGCTCCACTAGTTGAACTGAGCTGGGAATCCTGAACTTTCCAGTTCTCAGCTAGACAAGAAAGTCTGCATAAAGGTTCTGAATGGTTCTAACTAGACTGTGCTTTTAAAATGGTACAAAAATAAGGAAATGCATACTGAATATGAGCTGAAATTGGAGAAAAGCATTGAAAAATTCATATATACCAAGGGATCTCTACAAGATGAGACAACATACTTTTAAAAGCTCATATAACAGATAGAATTGCATTTATCCACAGGAAAAGATATTTTAACATAGTGGTTCTTCAGGATTCCAAAACATTTGTACACCACCTTAAATTTTATTTTATTTTTACTGGGTAATCCCTTGCCATCTTAGACCTAGCAATAAAAGCTTTTTAAAAGAAATTAAATATTTTTCCCCTTTTAAAAGTCTCAGTTCTCATCCCATTACCTACTTAATTAAGTTTTGGATGTTTAAGATTGCTAATCACATCTTTTGGGAGACTGTACATTTTAAATCACAATTATATGATGAATATTTGATGATATATATCTTTTGCGTATAATTAGGAATAAAAATTTAATCCCAAAAAGATGTTTAATAATTTATACTTCTTTGGGGTTGATTAAGGACATTAGAGAGCTAGGGGAAATGATTTAATTATGTCCGACTCAGAAACTTGAATTGTACTTTTGTTCCTGAAATTAAGAACTACCGTTAAGAAACATCAAGTAGCCTCAATGCTTTGCTAAAATAGATGCTTCTGATCAGTTCAAGATTTTTGTTTTGTTTATATCATGTGATAAGAACTCTAGGTGTAGGTAAGCCACAAATCAATCAATCAATCAATCAAATTTATGTAGCTGCCCATCTCACAAATGTGACTCCAGGTGATCTACAATAAAACAAACAATTAAAAAACAAATCTAAAATAACCATTATGGTTTTAATGGTTTTCACAATTTATATCAACATAAATATAAATAAGGCTGTGGGAGCATGGACCAACATTATACACTCAATACAAACATCGCACAGACTCCCTATTTCCATGACATCCTCAAGCCTGCTAGAAAAACCACATTCCTCACCATTCAATTGATCGGCTACCAGACGGACAGTGGAGAAAAAAATCGATTAGCTAATGGTCCTTATAGAGATTGTAGTGGAGGGCAAAGACTTGAATCTCTCGCACTTGCTCTCTCCCAGCAGCTACAAAGCAGTGACAATCCCTTTTTCTCCTTGCTAGACACAGTAGAGAAATAACATTCTTGATCTAAACCACTGGCGAAGGTTGGGAGAGAAAGATGTTAAATCCTTTCCCAGCTGTCTTAGTGGTGACATAAAAGGGAATCTGAAGGGAATCTTTCTGCATGAGGAATCTTTCTGTAGTATTTCTTACCACAAGATTTGAGAGCTGCATATCCACAGACATAGGAGATTTCATAGGAATCATTCCCAATTGCTCATGACACCTGACACGCTAATAAAAAGCTGCTTGTGGAGATCAAGAATTCCCTGGAAACACAATCTGAAGTAAAAGAAACCGTCAAAACTGAACTTTGGAAAATGTTCTTGCAACAATAAATGTATTCTGAGGATCTGCTAATGTACATGGGTAGGTACACATTTGATTTTCATGATTCTTGTAACTGAATATAAATTACAATTATTAATAGCACACATTTCTCTTTTAAGAAGGATTATATACCAATCTCCAATCTAAACAAAATATCTGTCCTAACAGTCAAGAACCACGCTGAGAAGAGGAATAGGTCTCTAGTGTTTTATTACTGCTACATTAGACAGAAAATCCTCCCAAACTGAAGAAGCGTGGGAAAACCCAGACAGATAAACCCCAAAAGTCAAGGCGGGTCTGTTCTGTGTCTCTTTGAATGGCTGCTCAACTCCTCACTACTACGCATGTGTTTTTCCCCCTGGATAGGGGCCCCCTCCTGCTCACCATCAGTGCTCATGACAATATCCAATGTATTTACAGTATCTATAGAATTACTCTTGGAAATCTTACAGTATTTGTTCTGAAAGCAAGGTAACTTCCATAACTAGCATTATAGTTAAGAGTTCCTTTGGTATAATTAGTCCTTTTGCCATAATAGCATGCCTTGGGATTTCATTTCCAGTGTAGAATTCAGGTCTATGAAGGGTAGGGTTAGAATTTGAGAATTGTAGCTATACTACTGCTTGTTCCTCTTTTTCAGTGGATTTTTTTTAAAGCAAACTCTAGTTGTCTCTCTCAAACGACCTCAGGCCTTACAAATTATTTATTTAAATATTAGGTCTTCCTACTTCTCAAACTTCTGTAAGTTATGGGCACCTCTAAGGCTGAGCATGTAACACCTCTGCTGTGCGAGCTGCATTGGGTGCCGCTGTGCTTCTGGGTTCAGTTCAAGGTGTTGGTTTGGCCTTTAAAGCCCTTCATGGCATGGGCCCAGGTTACCTGAGTAACCATCTCGTCCCAATCACATCGACCCATCCCACCTGGTCCAGCAAGAAGGGCATGTTACAGACCCTGTTGGCTAAAGAATTTCAACTGGCAGGTTGAGGAGAGCCTTTTCTGCCATTGCCCCTGCCCTGTGGAACATCTTACCCCCTGAGGTGAGGTTGGCCCCCCACTCTTTTGGCCTTCAGGAAGTGTGTCAAGACCTGGCTCTGCCAACTAGCTTGTGATAGGCAGCCTTGGGGGTGGTTGGTGGCTTAAAGACGCTCTCTCTGCCATTTAGTTTCTCTCTTTTATCTCCTTCTATTTTTTGTATTTTTGTGTTTTTAGAATTGTTTTTATAACTTTTATTTATAAACCGTCCACAATCATTTTTATAGTGAGATGGGCAGTGTATAAATTTAATAAATAAATAGTCTAGATAGTCATATTGCAGCATCATAAGTATAAATGATTTGCTTCCCCAAAAACTCATAGCCTAAAGACCAATTAAATAGGTAAACCATGTGAACAATATGCAAACAACATCAGCTAAAGTGTCTCATAGGAAATGCTGCCCTACCAGTGAGGAAGCAAAGGAAAGGGGATGAAGCTAGCTGGCTTAGACCTAAGTGATTGTTATGGCAAAGGCAGTGGACAGAGCAAACAGCATGTGGCAATTACTGGTACTGCAAAGATTTAGAACTAATTGGTAAAGTACTGGGAGGACGGGAAGATTTTATCCATGCAAAATACCCTAAAATAAAGACCAATCATAAAACAACACTCCTTGGTTTTTGTATGCCATAGGATTACATTATTGTAACTACAGTATACACAGGGTAAAATAATACTCCAACTGCAGTGGTGATTGCTATGGCTGTACTAACAAATGAAATTTAAATTTGCATACTAATGTCCCTGACATCCAAACATTGATTGACAGATAATTAGACAGACAGACAGACAGACAGATAGATCATGGACACCATGCTGTACATCAACCCCCAAATGTTCCTGTGATCCTACCACCTAAATTAAGAATTGTGATAATTGAAATGTAAAGAAAATATCAAATGCTATAATCTTGTGAGATTTTGATGTTCTTGTAAAAGATCTCATAAGAGCATCAAAATATCAAAGATTCTAAGTGATTGGTGAGTGGCAAGAATCTGTAATGTTGGTTGATCCTTGATGTAAGCAAGGGCATTCAACAAATGCAAACTTCATTTTTAAATCATTTGAAATTTTGAGAAGCAACAAGGACAGGACAAAAAAAGTCTTGAGTAATTCAAAGAAAAGTAATGGTATGAGATAAAAGCAACTGTGTTGGTTCCCATGCTTTCTTGTCCACAAAATCTAAGTCTTTGAAGACACATTGTATTTTCAACACAACTGTGCAATAAATAGATTCAAGTATTTTATTTTAAAATATGCTTCCAAGTTCTACAGAATTTGACCAATATACGTGAGCCAGACTAGGTACAAAATGTAGCTTCATAACATTTTAAGAAAAAAGAGCCTGTTTATATTGTTAACCTAGGCTATCTTTAGAAGACTCTGTTCTCAGTGGGATTTAAGCTGTAAATTTTACACATTAAAATTGTCCTAATTAATTCATCAGAACATCTACTTGTTGAAATGTAGCAGCACATTTGAGATTTGTTGAAATGTAGCAGCACAACATTTGGGATAGACATGTCCTTGATTATAAAGCCAGCGTCATAATGTTTTGAGAGGCATCTTGTAGCTTTTTTACCCAGCCTGGGATGGATGAATATTAGGATTCTGTGATGCTCTGGAAAGCTCTCAACAAAAGGCTATCACTTAAAGGAGCTTTTTAGAGCTCAGTTACACCGTTCAGGAATCAGCCTATCACCTTTGTTCTGCAGTATCTTATACAGCAAAAAGCTTACTTACTCAATGTTTGAGACATTTTGCCTTCATATGTTCAGAGAAAAAGGAAGATGAATTGTTTCCTAATAGAAGGAATGCCTCATACTTCATATATGCATATGTGTTTTACTAACAGAAGTATCCTATCCAGTATTTATCACTTTTTGTCCTACCAGCATTCCTTACTGTATTAAGTTCCCATTTGCTTAACACCTCCACTATTTTTATAATTGCAGTGTGTAAACTATGAGGATATGGATGCTAGTTAGAAAGAGCTTTTAGCTGCTGAAAAACCCCTTATTTGATAATTGAGCATTTATATGTATCAGCATCTGATATATACTGTAGATCTATGTCCAACCCACATTCCACTGTTTCCAATTTCCCTGCCATTTGAATTTAACTGGGATTTGTTTCACTGCTGAGCGAGCACCTTTAAATCCTCCCATATATTTATATCACTTTCTTTCTGTTTGAATTTCATTCTTTGCCTCACCTATTCTTATTTTGGCCTTCCGTTATGCCTCTAGTGACGGTGTAAGACTGCAGCAAGCCATGTATAAGCTTCCTATAATACCTAGTAGTACTAATGCTATAGTTTAGTATTATAGTAGAGTACATTGATCGGTTGACAGTTTCACAATCATTTTCAAAGGCTGCGAATTGTGGCAATAGCAAATGGCTGAAGAAATGGAATGCATTAATTTTCATGACTCATAAGGGAATAAAATGGAAAGGCTTTCTATTTCAAAAATAACCCTTACTACTAAGATTTCATTGTTCTGAAAGTACAGAAGCAATACATTTCTAGTTCATTAATCTGAAGACCATCTAGACAGACTAGAGTTAGAGCAAGCTGAATGTGACTTCACAGAATAAATGCTGAAGTGTGATGCATTGATGACTGTTGTTTTTTGAAGAGAAACAGAATAGTTAGTAGTAATTTATTCTTGAATTAGAGTTTCAGGGATATCTGAAACACACAGCACCAAATGTAACCAAGGCAGAAACTAACCATTAGGCATTGGGACAATTACAGAAAGGTAATCTGATGATCCTACAGTATAGTTATGATTACCAATGAACAGAGGTATCAAATCTGTCCTAGAATTACGTGGACTATCACTAATTCTAGACCAGGAGTGGGCAAACTTCATCACCACAAACCCACTCTGAAAGCCAGTAATGTGGTCTTTAATCATTTTGAAGTGGGAAATAAAACCTGAGCGATGCATTCTAAAATCAGATTAACAACATTTAAGAAGCAAAGGAAATGTCCAAAGCTTCTTCCCAAAAAATAAAATTCCAGGAAAAGATTCAGAGGTGGCGGCACAATTTGGGATCTAAAACCAACATTTATCATAATTTTCATAGATGAATTCTAAAATGTGTAACAATCAAAACTCAAGCATTCTTAATACTAACAGTGAAGGTTGGAACTAGACTGTCATGCTTACAGAAATTCTTTGGGGGGGAAAAATGGGACTTTCACACAACTAACATTCAGAATCCAATACAATTAATTTGGGATGATGACCAGAAGGTGAAACCCTACTCTTTAGCAATTTTAAGCATTATTCTGTACGGTAGTTATGTTTCCAGGGTATGGTAAAAAATTGTGCTATATAACAGTATCTAAAGTTATAGATGGGTAAGGTTTCATTGCATAACATGAAATGTACCTACTCTTAAAATTCATTAGAATCTTACAAATCTTACAAATCTTACAAATGTCTTTTACCTTGAATTACCATCTTTGATTAAAACTAAGATGTCCCTCTGTGCCACCTCACTTGAAAGCTTGCTGCTTGAAATGCTGGTTAAGTCAAACTTTCTAGGACAAATCACTGGCTCATTGCTTTTGCCAACACTTTCATTTCCTACTGGAAATAAAACATTATCTAAGACCTTGCTTTCTTAGGCTTCTCAACCCTATTCCTGTTTTCACTTGGCCCCAGGAGAACTATCTAGAAAGTCAGAGTTCTTTATCTGGATTTCAAAATCCCTTGTCTTAAGGATCTCTTTCATTGCCCTTTCATGCTCCTGAAATATCTCCATAGAATCTCCTCTGCCACCCCTAGTAGAGCAGTCATACTAGCAAGGTTCAATGCACTACCCTCAATACTGATACAATATCCCTTACGGAGGGATATTAATATCCCTTACACAGAGCACTCCTCTATTGGCTTGGAGACTATTACTGAATCAGTAACAAGTATTTTACTTCACCCTGCATCGTAGTTGGTGAACAGGGCTCATTTCTCCACTTCTATTTGTTGTGCTGACTGTTTAGAAATTGAAGTTGTTTGCATTCTACTTGCAGACTCTTCAGCAAAGATCTCCAAGAATGTAGCAAAATTCTGCTCAACTGCTATTGCCATTAGGAGGTTCTGGGATTAATCTTTTCTTGTGTGGGGGGGATGCTATTTGGTTATTTCCAATCGTTTTCAATTATTACTACCAATCTCTCTTTCTTACTTGTTTTAACTGTGTTTTATTACTGTCAGTTTTTAGTCTCTGGTTTTAAATTGAAATTGTTTCAAGAATTAAGAAAGTCTATAAATTCTAAATATTAGCCATAGGGAATATACAAGGCTATCCTGAATTTATTATATTTCAAATTAGTATCCTGCAAGGAACAGCAAGTTTGTAGAAACAATTGTTTTTATCTGATACAAATACCTGTTATGGAATTGTGATGCTTGCCTAAAGGCAAAATATCCTCTTTCCCAACAAAACAATCATTTCTCAAAGGCAGACACTGATCATTAACAGCAACTATAAAACTTCAATTTATGATACAACTCCTTAATCCTGCGAAGTTTCAGGAGATACTTTCCTAAACCTGCTGACAACAAAACCTAATTACAATATAAAATAAATAGGGAAGAGTTACAGTTATGTCAATCAAATTTAAGTTGCCTGCTGTTGTCAAAATGCTTTCTCCTTTATCATATTGTTGTTGCTGATGTACAAGCCCAGTAGACCAAAAATGATGCCATCATTAAATTCAGGACTAAACATTTACAACCACTGCTGCAGAAAATACGGCTTGGGCGGGATGGGGGGGGGGGAGAGAGAGAGTGGGTTGAAAATATTTATTCAAACAATTAGGCCACATTAATCTGTACAAAAATTCAACTGTCACATTTCAAAAGAATGAAATGGTTTACAGAAATATTTCCATATCAGGGAACAAAAATAACAATTCTTGGCTACAGTTTAAAAAAAACAAAACAAAACTATACAATATACCAAATGAACACATAATGAAAACAACAATGAAACATCTTCATTTAATCCAAGGATTAGTTTGCTTTGCTAGAGGCAAGTAGAAGTTTTTGATCAAGATTAAGTTGACCTGCAATAAAGAAAGGTATTTTAGACATACATTTGTATTTTTATAACATTCAAAAATGAATTTTCAACTAAATGTCCAAAGCAGCAGACCTTTATAAAATCACAGAAAGATTTAGTATTTCCTTGTATTGCCAAATACCTCAAAATGGTATTATTGTAAGAATTTTACAAATGATAATAGAAACACTAATTCAGGAGCTATTATCATTTTTTATTATTAAATGTGTTTATTATACTGGATCACTATAAAAATCCTATCGCGTCTGGTTGAAGACAGGAATAAACATGTAGAAAAAATAAATTAATGTTTCAGAAATTCATTTATAGGGAGAAACAAGTCCAAATAGATGCCTGTCTAAATGCATTGCAATTATGTTACAATTATTTTGCAAATAAACAGATACAGTATGCTCTGCCTTGTCTCAGCTCATTACTGATTCAAACAATTTGCCCTTCTGGGATCAATTGTTTGCTAATAAATAATTGTTTGCAGCCACAAAATGATATTAAGTACTATACTTATTAGTTTTGGTTCTACATCCTGTAATAAGATTCAAAACTAACCAACTCCCAGGAGTCTAACCTTAACCTTGCTGTGTTTAACAGCCCAGGAAATGATGAACCATCTGTTTCAGAAAATAATGGACAGCTAAGAGGAAATATTGTTTAATTGCAGATTAACCTCCTCCAAAAGCAGAATGAAGCATCCCTATAATTAGCAAACACAACACAAGTATAGAAACAGCTGAAGGTAAAGTCATATGGCTAGGTCTTCAATCCACCAAAGATTGTTTCCCATATTAAATTCTGGTAATGCAAATAATTTACAGGAACACGCCCATTTAGAAAATGGGTAATACAGTTAAGTGAAAAGAATTTTCACTAAGCTGATTTTTTGCACTCTGTACTCATGCCAGCATAACAGATCATAGATGAAAATAAAGACAGAAGAGACTGCCTAAAAAAATAAAACATGAAATTTAGAGTTGTTTATTATGGTTGACATCGAAAATACGGTGCTGGTTTGGAATAATGTGACTGTTTCTATAGTTGTTCTGACAGTATTTTTCAAAGAAATACACCCAAGCATAGCAACAAATTTTCACAAAAAATCTATTATTATTCCATGTTCATCTAAACTAAAATAATTAAAATGTTCTGTTGGGGTCTCTCTCTACACAGTCTGAATATCTGAATATTTAACTAAGGATGCAAAGGATGTTTACTGGCACTGTGCACTATCTTCAGCTGACTCCATTGTAAGGTGATGTGCTACTGCTTTAAGAGATTTCTGGAAAAAAGGGACTTGAAATGCAATGCTACTTATATACATACTGGAAGTAGGTCCCACAACTCAGTGGACAACACAGGCATAGTACTGAATTCCATGAGAGCATATAGTTTTGCATTAACCTATGTCATGGAAATGTCATCACCTTAATCCTTTATTGTAAGCTCCCTTCAGCAAAGCTTTTTTTTTTGACAAAGGCAATACATTTTATAAGTCAAATAAATAAATAATCCTTGAAATCTAGGGATTCTTCATAATTCTAGTTTATTTGCTTGAGTGCTTTGCGTCACTCTAAATTAACAAGCTGACTTTGGAGATATCACTGTAACAGCCTTCCATAAATTCTATCTCAAAATGCAGCGATCAGCGTTATTTCTTAAAGTTTAAGAAACACCAAATTGTGAGATACAGTACTGTATAAGCCAATTAAAAGTTCTAATGAGCAACAAGATACCATGTGATCCACACAGTCTCTTAAACTGGCAGGTTTTTAGAGAGATGACTCAAAGCTTTCCCAATCACAAGAGCTCAAAATAATAATAATAATAATAATAATAATAATAATAATAACAACAACAACTACTACTTTAAAAAACCAAGCAAAAGAGCAGTCAATTCAAACAAGAGCATTGGGAAACGTGTATGTCTTTCTCTCTTTTCTAACATAATTTCTAACATAACATAATATGTGACTGTTCAAGTTTTATGTTAAGAGATTCACCTTTCCTACAGGCATTCAGGCAACTGTATTTCCATATATGCCTCACCCTTCCTTCCAAAAGGCCCATATGCCAATGGCAGTCAGATACTTGTGGAGCTAGTAGGAACAGCCAGTACCCTCAGTTTCCAAACCCTACAAGCATATGCACTGCATTTTCTTATCATTTCAATATATGCTAGAGACAATGTAACTGAACAGTGCTGATGGGGGAAAAAAACACAATATATTTAGTTTGAGGGTACATATATGAAGTCTGTGCACCCCCCCCCTTCCCATTTTGTCTATGCCAGCATTGGCGGCATAATTTTGGATAGTAAAGTATGTATGTATGTATTTATTTATTTAATTTCCTTGCTGCCCATCTTGCATACGACAACTCTGGGTGGCTTTAATTTAAACATTTAATTTTAATTTAATTTTAATTTAATTTAATTTAAAAATTTAAACATCTTTGCTTATAATTTAAACAATTGCTGTATCTAACTCAGACCCAGCACATTAAAGCTGAGAGCTGACACACATGCAAAAATGACAGTCAATAGCTTGACAACTTATCTCTTCAGCTTAATTTGAAAGCAGTAAGTAAAAAATAGTACAGTGACTTTGTATAATAGTTCAGTTAGAAAGAATGAGATTCTAACATCCTTCTCTGAAACAATTTTGTCCTTCAGTCATCTAACAACCTGCGCATCATGAAAGCTTGGAGAAAAGATAAAATCAGTTCCAGCCCTATGGTGAAACTGTACTTTCTACTAGTAATCAATAATGCCATTCATGTATTATGGAAAATAAATCCTGGAATAAGCACTAAGAAAAATTTAAATATGGGTTGAGCATACTTACTTGGGTTTTGTTTCAGCATCAGTCACTTGGCGAATATAGATACCATCTTCAGGATGTTCAATGTCATCCATTTCATACATATATGAAGATGCTATTGCAAGAGTAGTCCCATCATTACTGAAAGCTAATGAAGCTATACTGGTAGGGTACCGATGAAATTGGCAGAGTCTTTTTTTGTTGAATGGATCCCAAATATTGACAAAGCCATCAGAACCACCTACAAATAGATGTATAAGAAGTAAGATATTAGGAATTAATTATACACACTTATGTAACCTTAGTGCAATTGAACTCTAACGGTGGTGCAAAAAGGTTTTGATAATTTTCTCTACAGGAAGTGGACAAAAATCCAGAAAAGAAACAAGCCCAACAATCTGAAATCAGTGCAAATCAGTCATAAAGTTCAAACTACATTTTTGCCCACCTTACATTTCAGACATTTCCCCCCTCAAATTAGCAGGAAACCATGTTGCAGAAGTTCAGGACTGCAATTAGGCCAAATAAGTAAGTTCAGGGGCCAAATACTGGCCCAAGACTTCACACTATCCTATCCTTCATTACAAGGATCGTAAAATGGTTCAGGTGTTAGACTGGTGCTGGAGAATTCCAAGTTCTATTCCACCCCTCAGCCACAGAAGCTCACTGAGTAACTTTGGACAAGTCAAGCTACTTCACAGAGCAGATGTTGTGGAAGAAAAATAGGTAGAAACACTATGTACACTGCCTGTTACTAATAAATAATAAAAGGGGTGAAACATTTCACATGAAAGCAGAACCACTACACATTAAAATTAGATCTGAAAATCTACTAACAGTGATGCAATAAGAAAACAACAATTACCTGTAGCAAATGTGTTATGGACATTGTGAAAAGAGATGGCGTTGACAGGGTAAATTTGCTCAATGTTATTCTCCTTCAGTCTGTGGCATTTGAAAGCATATTTTTTCTTTTGCACCTCCAAACTTGGATCCAAATATTCGACTGCAACACGACCTTCTATGGAGCTTAATACATAACCCTACCGAACACACACAGAGCCTTTAGTTATTGACACAACCAACTATATAAAGTTTTCTGTTGTGTAAATACTTTCTTACACTACATTCTACTTTTGTGCACTTCAAAATGAGACATACAGGCATACTGTGAAATAACTGAGAAAAAATTCCAAAGGTAATTGGATATATTTTCCTACTTCACGTCTACTAAGAAAGATTAGTTCAGAAATCTTGAAAACAAAAATATACCCCAACACTTTTTCAGAAGTGAAAAGCTGTCTCAAACACTTCATTAGGGAATACTTTTGCCCACAAATAACAGATGATAAAATTAATTCCTTCACTGCATTAAAAAATAAATCTACTTCTAGCACTTTTTACTATTTTTTAATCAAGAGTACAATTTAGTTTCTTGGTTTTTTTCCTCCACAGGAAGAGCAGAAAATAATGTTAGATGCTGTTAGATGCAGTTAGATGCTGCACTGAATCCCACTAAAAGTATGGTAACAGAAACAAAGACTCTCTTGTTTCAAAGTCAATTTTCTTCAGTGTTGATAGGTCCAGGAAAAAAACAGGCCCAGTCTAGAAAGGGCTCTTAAGCAAGTAGTTTCATGTATTTTCCTAAAGCCTAACTTAGGAAAATAAAACCATATTAAGCATGATACTGTTATCAACCACATTAGCTGAACTGAATTCCCATACACTAGAACAGATTCATCGTATTTCTAGATTACCTAACTCCAAAACTATTCTGGGCACACACAGACGCATACAAATACAAACAGAACTAGAAAAATTCAAACTTTTCAGTAAGCCAGGAATGTCTGAATAGATGAAGTAACCAACAGCATTTTTTTTTCAATAAGCTTAAATATGAAATATTGCTACACAATTTAAATACCTGTTTGTTGGGAAATGCCCTGATGCAACGGGTCTGATACTTAAGGCTTGATTCTCTTCTCTGCTGAACATAGCCCATGTTCCGTAAGTCCCACACCAGAACTCTTCGACCAGCTGTTCCCACTATCAATCTGTCACCAGATACAGACAATGTATATACCTTGAAAAAAGATACAAAGTATTGCATTAGTATACCTAATTTTAGAATATATGCTGCTGAAGTTTAGTATACCAAGATCCTAACACCTGCCAGGATTTCAGAGATATCACATATCTGCTTTCCAAATAGGCCCAGAGAGGAAAATAAATAAGTCTCATTCAAGAAAAAAAAATAGATGTTAAGATAAAAGCCCAGTGATATTTTTAAACATCTGGTAGGTTAAAGCCACTATCCTCCTAAAGTTACTGCAATTTGGCCAAAGATATTCTAAGGAATTTAGCCTGCCATAAAAATTTTCTCATTAATGTATCTATCTAAATGAAGTATCTAATTGAAATCAACATTGGAATCCATATTATTTATTTATCAAATTTGTCGCCGCCCATCTCCTTCCATCAGAGGGACTCTGGGGGGTTTATTAAGTACGTAAGTATGTATGTATGTATAAATCTTGATGTAATATTCATTTCAATAACATTAATTTTACCCCAAAGACGTAATGGGAGATTGGCCATTGAGGTATATCCATTGAAATTACATCTATACTTAGAGACATATGATAAACTTCGAGACAGATGTAAACCCAAACATTTCACAGAATCTGTACTAAGTCCAAATCCTAATCTCATACAATAATCTATAAATATAGTAGATCCCAAAGGCAACAAATAAGACTTGTTCCAATTAACACTAGAGCCATAAAATAAACTATATTGCTGCACAAGTTTTGGTAATGACATTACATTATTATCAAGAATAGCCATATGTGAACAATTTACATACAATCTCAAGTTCCACCACACCTTTAATATCTTGATATTGTTGAGAGCATATAGCAGAATTGACAGATGATCTTTCCCAGAGGCTTCACGTAGAAGTGAAACAAGAGAGCGAGAGAACCAACCCCTAAGGAATTCTAGAGATGGCCGCAAAACAGGCAATACTCTTGATAAGGACTTGACTAAGAGACTGAGGAAAAACTGTTATAGTTCATACTGTCTGTAAGAAACAATTTTATGCTGAGTCTTGGCTAACTAACTATATTACTGGTTTACACAAAATAATTTCTTTGAGAAGAGAAAAAAAATACAATTTAGAACCCAGAAATGGAAATTTACATGCAAAACAAGTAGTTTAAACCATAATTTTCTTTTATGTCTAGCATTTTAAAGCTAATTAGCATGCCTTAAGGGACCTAGTTTGGTCTAGTGGTTAAGAGGTTGGACTAGGAGCAAGGAACTCATGAAAGCCAGCTGGGTGATCTTGGATCAGTCTCTCCCTCTCAGCCTTAGGAAGAAGACAATAGCAAACCACTTCTAAAAGTGCTACCTAGAGAACTGCATGGATTTGTCCATTTGCCAGGGATCAAGTCGGACTCAAAGACAGACAAACAAATAAACAAACACCCTAACCACTGATAAGTCTCCAGTCTTCTCCCACCATTTTCTCCTGAATAGGAAAAGGAGACTTCACAATGTATAATCTCAAAACAATGAACTAATCTGGACTATATTGATTTTTAATTGCTCGATTACATTTTAGTTGCATGCAAAGCTTACTGTTCCACACAGGGAACATCCTGGAGAACACTGAACATTCTATTTTTCTTTCTGACCATACTAGTCTGGAACATCCAGATGGGCATGGTCTGAGGGAAAAACAGAAGTATTATATTGTTCTATGGAATGTTCTATTCACAGGAAAGTAAGTTTTGCACACCTCTATTGCACTCATTAATTTTAACTAACTCTGCAATCCTATGTTTACTGCGATACCTATTATATTTAGTAGGATTAATCCCTTCTGAAAGGATGCATAGCACTCAATAAATCTTAAGGACAAACCTTTTCAGGCTGAGAAAATGTTCCTGCATTACAAGGTGTTCTTGGATCCCATAACTTGACTGTTTGATCCCAACTTCCTGTTACCATTACATTCACCTCTGGACAATATTCAACACATCTGATAGGAGCATCATGACTGCCAACAAGATTTTCTGTTAAAAAAAAAAGTAATGCATTTAGCTTTACTAAATTCATTGACAGTCAGATGTAATAAAAAGAATAGAGCGATATTCATGAACAAGTACCGAGATCTGACAGGCCATTCATTAATGTATATAGATGCTGGGGCATCCTTTAAAGAATGCTTGATCCTCTAATCTTTGCAACAGATATACACTTCTGAAGTGTTAAATGTAGACTAATAGGTATCAACTCACTATTTCAAAGAAGCTTAGCAGGGAAGTTGGTACTCATGCAGAGATTTTCAAATGAGTAAAAGAGATTTGTGCACCTAACTGCTGGACTCAACTGAAAATCCTAGTCATGAATGGCACATCAGGAAGATCTAATAATTGGTGAATGTGGCATGACCACATTAGTGCATGCCTTTGCCGCTACTAAGATACCGGACAATTTCAACAAACCATTGTCAATAAGCCCTTTATTCCTACATTACTATTCATTTTATCAACATACAATGTAGTATTAAACTGTTTTAGAAGCTTTTAAAGTGATGTTTAATACTTTCTTTTTCTAACTTGGGATAAAAACAAATTAATACAGTTTTTAGTTTAAGATCTTTTATTATTTAAAATAGCTTTCCCCTTTTTAGTTACAGCCCAGTTTTCCAATATCTTCAAAGAATTTATGCAAACACTCTCTAGAAAGTTTTCATTCATTTACATCGTAACACCTCATTTTATTCAGCTAGTTTGCTTTCAAATATCTGCCTGATCATAGTTCACAATAGCAATGGTAAAAATCAGTTACCAGTTTAAAAATCCTGAGGATGGGGATTGGAAGTTACCTCCTTAACAAGTCTTAATAATTTGCAATTATACACTCATATATCAGCCATTTAGTAAGCCGCTTTCTTCAGACCGTTAGCCTCCAATTTAAAAAAAAAAAAATCTGTGAAAAGCTCTCATGGAAAATTTTCAAAGAAAATGTCATCCAAATAGAAAACTAGTCCACTATTTTCTTCAAAACACCTTTCAAAGTCCACTTTTTTTAATTCAAGGAAGTTTCAGAAAAAAATTAACATAATTTGTTAAATTATGTTAATCTGTCAAACACTGGGAAACACATGCTCATGGTGTTCCAATAATTTAGATGAGTGAATGCCTATTTTCCACAACCTTGGGCAAATAGAATGTTGTTAAAAGGAAGGCTATGACATTCAATTGCCCATAAATACAACCTAGAAAGGAGAGAGTAAGTGAAATAATCACTGTCTACAATATGAGAGATAATATTGTCTCCTCCCCAAGTTTTGTTAGACAAAGGAATGAGGAAGCATTTAAATAAAAAAAAATTACACTGCAGCTGGTTTTATATAGGAAAAAAACACATTTTCTTTTGAAAACATCTAACTTATGAAATTTAGTCAGATTACTTTTCTATTTTGTTGAATTATACTGAAGTCCCATATGTTGACTCAGAAATAAGTTCCAGGGAGTGTAAGGAAGTTTATTCTCGGATAAGTACTGGATTGCTGCCCTCATGTTCTGCTATTGAATCATATTCTGTTTTCTGTCTGCAGACTCTATGGCACTGTCAAGTTAGTTTACCTTGATCGGTGTTCAAGTCATGCATTTTTAACTGCCGATCTAATCCTCCACTCCAGGCATGAGTAGGGTCCTTCAAACAAACAAGCAAAATTGTTCACATGTTCTATAATTGCAGAATAAACATGGTTAAAGGCACTTTTTCCCCCAATGTCACATATCAATCTGTAAAGCACATAAATGTTGCATACATGTAAAACTTGGGGACCTAGTTGCTCTCTGACTGATTATCGTGATTGGGTTCCTATGTTATTTTATGGTAACGGCAACAGGACACATAAAAAGAGAGCATCAGGAAAACAATCCAGGGTCCTCAGAGTACATGAGAAATGAACAGTAGCTCAACTAAGTGCCAGTAGCATGGACTACTTCACTAGAGGTACGACTATTCTCAATCAGTGGCCCAAGCACATTGCAGAAATAAAGATTAAAACATTAAAACACATGCTCTCGTTTAACACATCCATCAACAATATTAAATGGATTAGGGTCTACCAGTCTTTGTGTCACAGTCATTTTAGAATTGAGTGACCTACAGATCTCATGGCTTTGGCTCTGTTGAAGTTTTGGACTGTCTTCTTTCCTATTTCCTTACTGATATAGCACCTTGCCTAATTAAGGGTTCTGGAAAACTTAAAACAATTATCCACTATTTATGTAATTTGGGCTAGTTCTAATAAAGCCATCATCTAGCTACAATTTAGAGGTTTTCCTCCCATGGGCTAACACAGCTTTGTATCTATCAAAATTCTCATATTCAAAAAATAATTACACTTAAGCTAAGATGCAACAATTATGAGAAAGAACAATTTATTAGTTATGAAAAGTGACATAAAAAGTGATTTCCTATTTAGATTTACATTAAAAACTGTGGCCAGGCCCATTTTAACTAGTCACCTGTCTTTTAATTCAATTTTATTTTGATTTACTGAATTGAATATTGACTTATTTCAAAAATCTCAATACAGAAAGCCAATTACCTGGGAGCTACTCCAAGCTGCAAAGTAAAGGGGAAGATGGGAAATAAGGCTATTCCATTACCCCTGCTAAAACAAGCTGTTAACCATCCCTCAACAGTCACCTAGCAACAGCCATTCCAACATGCTGCACAGTTAAAGAACAAGGGAAAAAATTATTCCAGCATCCCTGAGCAACTATCTGCATTGTGTTCTTCCTCAACTATCAGCTAGTCAACAGTAATTCCATCAGGCTGTAAAGCAAAGGGTGTGGAAGAGATCTAGATTTCAGCTTTTGGCCCTTTTACCTAGTGGCACTCACCCTTCCTGCTGCCTAGGCTTTAAGGATGAAACAAGAAAAAAAAAATTACAGCTGGACATTATGGCAACTAATGTGAAGAACTAGCACCCAAATTTGTTTTTCTCCTCCAGCTTTTCATCCTTTTTCTTTATATGTTTTGTCTTTTAGATAGTTGCCATCTTCAGATTTACAAAATCACTTCTGTTATTTATAATCAGCTGGGGCTTTTTAAGGTGTGTGTGTGTGTATATATAAGAATTATAGCACATGGACTGATTTAAAAAATCCATGCTAAAAAAACAAATCTTCAGTATTGCCTTTTTTCAATTCCTCAAATTACCAAAATAAAAAAAAGTTTTCTTTTATTATTGTGAACAAACTAAACTCATTGGAATATGGCAGGATTCAAAAGCTGTAATAAATAAAACCATCAGAATTATATCAATACATAACCAATATACACTTAATTCATACTTGCACCAATTAATTGAAGGCCCAGATAGAGTAGCCCATGTAGAAATGCAAAGGTTTTTGAGGATAACGCAGACTGTTTCCAGAAAGAAAAAGCTAAAAAGTCCACATACAGATAATCCTCACTTAACAAATCCTCACGTTCATTTAGTGATGGTTCAGACTTACGACAGTGCGGAAAAAAATGATTTGCAACTGGTCCTCACACCTACAACTGTGGCAGCATTCCCCGCGGTCTCGTGATCACAATTCAGGCGCTTGACAACCGGTTCATGTTTATAACCGTCACAACATCACACGGTCACGTAATCGCCATCTGCAACCTTCCCAGCCAGCTTCCGGCAAGCAAAATCAATGGGGAACTGTACAATTTGCTTAACGACCATGGTGGTTTGTTTTGACAACCACCGCAAAAAAGGTCATAAAATCAGGTTGGATTCACTTAACGACCACATCACTTAGCGACCAAAATTACAGTCCCAATTGTAGTCATTAAGCAAGAACTACCTGGTATGTGCAAAACACTAACACATTACGTTTCAGAATACAACTCAAAGTTCTGATTATCTGTTAGACGAACTAATTACATGCCTCATGCTTTCTTGGTACTTTCAAGAATCAAAGCATAAGGGGGGAAAAAACTTACATAAAAAGCACAGTCAAGTACTGCTCCAGTATGTTGATACTTGAGTCTCATGGAGTTGGCAGGAACATCATACAGTCGAACGGATGTGTCCCAAGAGGAAACAAGCAAAAACTGAGATGTGTTTGGATTGAATTTCACTGATGAGATTCCATCTTCTGGGGGTTGGGTCAGCTTAAATTCATTTGATCCAGTCATCTGATAAATTGAGCAAAATTAGATGCGCATTTTAAAATATTGCTTAAAATTTTAAGGTAAACAGGTTTGGAAGTAGAGTTATTTCAACAGTTTCATAACAAAAGTCTTAATAAATATTTAACTATGTAATACTATAACATGCACCTCCACAGTAATGAACTGAAATGAAGAACTTCATAGCATTACTATTGTATTTATATTTCTTGTTAATTTTTGTGGGTGTAATTTCACATTGTGCATACTTGTGGCAATGGAGTCCTTGGTGCTGTCTGAGCTTGGTTTGTTTGCTTGCAGACGTTTCATTACCCAAATGGGTAACATCATCAATGACACTGACGATGCATGGCACTGGTGATGAAAGGGCAGTAAAGTTATCTAGTTGGGTAATGAAACGTCTGCAAGCAAACAACCAGCCTCAGAGAGCATCAAGGACTTCACAGTTCAATCCTGAGCTACATATATTCTCTTCTAATGGAATATTTGTGGCATTTATATGTTGTAACAACTTTGTTATAATCGATACCTCAGATATGAACTAAAAAAGAAAAAGCATTCTAGCCATAAAGCAGTTTTCAAATGCACTGATTATTATTTTTATTTAATTATCTTATATGACTAAAGAGTACTTATATCAATTACTAAAAAGGCAAACTTAATAAGTTATTGCTGTTGAAATTACTTTTACCTCAGAAAAACTAGCTGATATAAAAAGAGTTCAGTATTATAACACATATAAAATTTATTATTCTCTATAGTAATAATAGTATCTGAAACGTTATTGTGCAGCTTACAACAATCCTGCAATGCTGTCCATTGTTAATACTGTCAGTCAGAGATAGAGATGAAGCTGATCTGGATTACCTTTCAAATCAAACAGACTCAATGCTCAAATTACATTAGAAATCTCAAGGTCCATTTGCTTCTCCAACTGTGCTTTTAAGGGGGCAATACTATACATGCTCATCTGAGAGTAAATCCAAATGAATTCACTGGCAATTGTTTATTTATTATTGCAATTTACATGCCACTGAATTCCAATATACTCTTAATTTTTACATTAAGAAAGAATTAAAAGGAAAAAAACCCTGAAAAGGTCAGTAACAATCAAAGTACAGATATAACGAATTTAATTTTTTTAAAACCAAACAAAAAATGTAAAGCAGGAGCTCTTGTCTTTGATACTTTTAGTACTGGGATTACCAGATCTGGGCCATAAAAAGCTAGACGACATGAAATGGCAGACTGGTTGCCATCTAGTGATTGTCCAGATGTTTACAACCAGCTCTAGTAGCCCCCCACCTCTTCAACTTCAGATTCAGTGCCTTTCTCAAACCCATCTGTCTTTTACCACTCTGGATCAACTTCTTCCCAACATGAGGATTCTGGGAGTTGTGGCCCCAAAATCTATGAAGGGCACCAGATGAAAACCATCTGTTTAAGCATGAACACCTTTATTACAGTCACCGATCAGAATGGCTGCTTTAGATATCAGAGTCTCCGTGATCCACCGCAGGATGCTGATGACCTGCGTAGATGGTTTTCCTACCTTCCCCGAAGAAGACGATCAGCCAGTTGGATCCAAGCATGCTTACTTGGAAACAGGCCAAAGTCTGCCCCGACTTAAAGCAACCTTAAAGGCCGGAAGAGAAAAGCGAAGCAGAAGGCCGCGACAGAGACAGGAAGGAAGGAAAGCGGTGGGAAGAACTGAAAGGGAGCGAGGAAGGAAAAAGGCCTTCAACTCCAGCAACGTGGGGAGAGATCAGAGGACCTACTTCTTTTTTCATGGAACGCTCTCTCGATTTGAAGGGACTGGTCGGGGAGACCTACTGTTGGCCTCGGCGCGCCAAGACCCTCCCCAACACTGAGGCCCCCCCGTTACCTTGTCCTCCAGCGTTACACGAAGCAAGGCCTCCACACCAGCTGCCTTCCGCTCCCTACCAGGCGTACGCGCGCGCGCGCCACATTCACCGGACCGACTCCCAGCAGCCTCAGCGCCGACCAGCAAACTCCCGGGCAGGGATTGGCTGGTTTGAATAACTCAGCGGCACGCGCGGGCAGCCCATCACGCTCCGCGGGCACTGAAGCTAGACTACAACGTCCAGCATGCAATGCGCTCCAGCTTCTCGTTGGCCGCCTTTGCTTCAGCTGGGGAAATAGGCGTTTCTCCTCAGGGTCAGTTATCTCGTTTCTATATAGTGCCTTCACGCGGCGCTCTCAGCATCCGGCCAAGAGCAACTTAGGGAGAACTTCCAGAAACCAGTGATTAAGCTTGCGGGCGTTCTTCCCCCCCTCCCCGGGGCGATCTTTAGGGTTAAGAGTGCCTGAATGCGCCTTTAAAATTTAAGTTGGGGCTAGCACAACTAGACTGCAAAATGCCGAGTGATCGCTAGGCGGCAGTAAAGAGTGTGTTATGCCTCTGTTTGCTGCGATCTTTTGCATCCGAAATCCGGTAGCTCAAGTCAAACCAATGCGCACTCATCTATGTAGCTATTTGGTGCAGACGCATAAAAGGGGAGCGTGACTGCAAGCCTCCTAAATCCGGAGGGTTTGCTCTCTCTCAGCAGACTCCTGGAAAACGGAGGGGAAACACCAGTACAGAATTGACTCTTCCTTAACCAAGAGTTGGGAGATAAAAGACACGTTATCAGGAAGCGAACACTTCACATAAAGCAGCTATTTCCGCCTGACCCAACCCTAACCTTGTGATCAGAGGTTCCCTTGATTTTAGTAAGAATATGGTTCAAAGAACGATTAGACTTCTACCCGTTGCCATGGTCGTTTAAAAATTCATGGGCAAAAAGAGCCAGCTTTCTCCGAACGCCTTCCTACAAAATACACATTCAAACCATCCTTCACCCTGAGAAGTCCAGCATTTCCAGCAGCGCCTGTACCTCTACCAGCACTGAAGAAAATAACAGTGGCATGGACTTTCTCCGCGAAGAATTCATGTTTCCTATAGCATGTTTTCAACACAGATCTTCCTTTTTTTTTTTATTGTAGTCTGGATACAAAATAAATATCTCCGTGGCCTTTAATATACATGCATGTCAATGTGTCTACAAAAGAAGAAACGGATTGTTTTTTATCTCTCTTTTTGCTTTTAATGTATAGATTCCTAATAAATTGTTTATTTTAATAATCAGCTACTTCTTTCTCCAAAATCGCACATCTTTCACCACGTGTAACTATCATTGATAATAAAAATGGCACATTCTTAATTCATTTTATTGCATCTCTTTTTTAATAAGTATTAGCATAAAGATGTTGGCCAAAATATTGTAATTTTTATTGAAAGCCAGCTGGGATATATACAAGAGGCAATCAGAAAATGGATCTAGAGATATGACTTGTCTTAAGTCACCCTGCTGTCCAGTTAAGAATCTTTCGTTTTCATGTCGTTTTTGAAAATTCCTTTCATGTCTTAAGGCTTTGGATCATAACATATTTGCGCAAACCTGTGGTTCCCTTATTAATTAAAAAGAATCAACTACTAATTAATAGGAGTCTCATACCTAATGTTGGGAAAGACGCTTCTGTAAACTGTTTTTTTCCTCGAGATTGAGTTAAAGACTTGGGGAAAGTTTTCCACATGGGAAGAAGGCAGCTCAGCGAGCCTTAGTGATTGTGGATTAGTCAGGCCACCTCACATTTAATAATTAATTATAAAGGTGTTTTAATAGGAAGAAATCCACCGTCTATAGAGAATCTTTATATAGTTCTCCCTCCCGCGTCTGGCTTTGTCACTGATTCAAGGCGAGCAATCATGTTTTTCTCTACTATCTTTAGCTTTTGATCATTTCCGTAAAAGCCTTAGGTCCTAAGTGTTTCTTAATTCTTTATCACTGCTCATCTAGCCAGCACAGTCAGCTCCCAGGTTTTTAAAGTGCAAGGGATTTATCCACGATGTGAGGTCGCAACAAGAAATGCGGATCTTGCCTTACCTGAAACAATATTTGTTCAGACCGTTCAGCACCCAGGGTGGTGCATCTGGACCGAATGTGTATACAGACACCCCGCTGTTATTCAGGAGGGAGTGTCTTATCCATGTGATATAAGAAATATATGTACTGTGAGAAATGGGGAGCAGCAATTTCAAATACGAGAAAAATACATGTATACAGAAATTCCACTTTGGGGCTTCTGCTTTAGATAATAATTAGGGAGAGAGACCCAAGTAAATACGTACAAGGTCACACCATTTTTTTATTTGTTTATTAAAAAACAAACCCTGAATGTGGTGGGGAGGAGAAGGCCAACGTTAAGACTCTGGAACTGGGTGCACTATTGGAAGCAAGTTATATTCACAAAATCAGTAGCCCTTCTATAGGACATCCTTTTGGGGAAGGTGGGAAAACCTAAAGGACTTCATTCTGAAGTACTAGGCATTTATGCATTGCCATCGTCAAATCTGACTTAAAAGCAAACTTTTTTGGCAATGTTTCACATGTAGTATTTTACTGAAAATTGTATCTACTGAATGTAGTCTGAGAGGGACAAATACATTTATTTCCCAAACTCTAAATAGACATGTTTTTAATTTGCTTTTTGCTGGTTTTGGAAAACCTAGAATTGGAGCTACCCTACTGTCTGAGCTGAGTGCATTTGATGAGGAATTAATAATAATAATAATAATAATAATAATAATTGGATTTAATATGAAGCATCTCACTGGCATGTTTTTATTTATTTGAGCAAAGAAATTGGATTCATACTTTTACAATATTAATTTTCCGGAAAATGCATATCCCGTTGAGGGTGTGGAAGCTTAATCCCCCATCTCCTCTTTAAAAACATCGCGAAGGTAATTTTAGAGAGAGCGGAGATACTTACTGCATTTTAAATAGCCTTCCCTATTAAGATCCCAAACTAACCAAGGAACAGGTGGCTGCACTAACCAGTAACGGCTCCTGCGATTTAAATAACACTTGATGAACCATTTGCTTTTTGTTTAAACGATTAGCGGTCTCCTTTCGGCAGATCGGAGACTGCAGGTGTTTTTCAGCGCCTGGATAAACGCTCAGATCAATCACGGGTGGGCTATAATGTCACTTTCTGTTTTAAAAGGCCTGGCGAAAGTACTTTACCTGAAATCGCGGCATTGAGCAGAATACACCTCAAATTCTGAAGAAAGCCCATTTCCGGAAACCCTTGTCAGCCCGGATCAATTAATAGAGAAGGTCCCCCCTTCAAATAAAGAAAAGCAGGAACCGCTTTAATCCAGAGGCGGCTGAAATGCGTGGCTTTTCTCGCGTCTGCTGTTTATCAATGGAACTTTCCTGGACATTTCAGTGGGGCGGTAGCTGTTAATAGCAGTTGAAAATGAGAAAGTGTTTCATCTGGGGTTATGCGAGGGGGGCACAGAAATAGATGTGGATGCTGTCGTGAATGTCAACCGACTGGCTGCAAATCAGGTAGCATGTTTAAGTCATCCGAATCTGGTTAAAGCCATTCAAGTCAATTGTCACCTTTAGCTGTTAATCCTATTGATTTCAAAGGACAGCTCTTCCAACTGAATGGTTTATGTTAGTCCAACTTCTACACTTCCCTGATATTTATTTGTTCCAGAAAATGAGCTTAGAGTCAGGATATGATTCTCAAGAAACTAGGATGGAAAGGCTGAGATGGAAAGAAAAAAATAAATAAATAAAAACCTTCTAAATAAAGAAGACACAGGTTCAAATCAATTCTACTTGGATCAAATAGATTGGGACATTTAAAATAAAAAATGCCTGATGAACTGAGCATGCAGCCAAAATTGTTAAAAACAAAACTCCTAAACTTAATTAAATCCACCAGGGTTTACATAATGTAAAGACAGTTGTTTGAGGAGCAGTTTACCTTTTGTCACCCAGCCAAAATGCCTACTTGTGAAATATCAAACCTTATTAATCGAGCGAGCATGCAGTATTTACCAAAGATCATGTTGCTTAAAGGATTCTAACAGTTCGGTTATAGAGATGTCTACTCAGAAGTAAGACTTTTTAGAGATACCCACTCAGTAAGAGTACGTGTCATTGAGCTCAGAAAAACTTACTTCCAAGAAGACATGCTCTTTGATTCAAAAAAATTAAAAACTGCAACCTAAGGAATCTGAAAGAAGCAAATTTCCTCTCATTGTCCCTCCCCACCCTCACCTGGGTCCGGCGGATGGAACCGCAGAGCTGCGTTGTAGGCCATGTGAATGCCGAAATTACTTAATATTTCACATTTGTTTTGATCAATGCTCCGCCTACTATTGATTTCCTAGTAATGCTGCTGTAGTTTTCGAACAACGCTGACGGCGGCTCAAAATTCTCTCTGATTGCCCTCCCTACCTTCCTCCCTCCTGCCGCCCCAAAAAAACACCGATGAAACTTTTCCCCAACTTCAAAACTTTGGGCTTCCAGCCAGAGGTGCCTGAGTCGAGGCAACCCCCTAAATTCCAAATGCTTTGTCAGAGAAAAGCAGGCAGAGTTAGAAAATACATAATAAGCAATCTAACCCAAGTTAACCAACGATGTTTAAAATTCTTTATTTGCTTTAAAAATATGTACAGATCTGAAGTGGGCCTCTCTTGCGCCCCCACCCTTTCTTTGTTTTGCTTTCTTTCCCACAGATATAATTAATACTCGGGGCGAATTGTATGGTGGAAGCCAGCCAGAAGAGCCTCGGGAAGGGCAGAGTGCTCCTGCGCCCTGGCTTTGCCTACCTATGCTCGGAGACAGCCCCAGTTTGGCTTGAAAGAGCAGCAGCAGCAACAGCTGGGTTAGTTATGTCTGGAACAGGAACGAGACCAAACAAGAGAAGGCGGAAGTCCTATAATTCTCTCTCCAGCCTAGAAAATAACCGAAAGAAACCACCCCAAAGAGGATTCCCATAAATATTTTAAATATATATATATATATATATATATAATATAATAGTAATGAATACACACGGTGTATTTCTTAACAATGCAAAAAGCACAATTCTCCTTTCCGATCAACAACAGACTGATGGGTGAAGAAAAGGGCGCGGCGCGCGTCCTCGGCCGGGGCTGGCTGGCCTTGAAGGTCGCCCGAGTCCGTCTCAGTAATCGAGCTTATTGTAGAGGTTATAAAGAGGTAAGGCGGACAAGTTGCTGCCGGGATAGTATAAGGGCGCCGGGAAGGCGATGGACCTGGGCACGGGCACCCTGAGGAGGGAATTGTCTCTAAAGACCAGCGGCATCCCCACCAGAGTCTGGGCCGAGGCGTGGGCCATGTTGGCCGCCTCCAGTTCTGCCGAGAGCTGCCGCTTCCATTTGTTCCGGCGGTTCTGAAACCAGGTTTTCACTTGAGTCTCTGTCAGCTGGAGGCTGGAGGCCAGGCAGGCCCGCTCGGAGCTGCTCAGGTAGCGTTTCATGTCGAAGGTCGACTCCAGCTGGTACACTTGGCTCCGCGAGAAGACAGTGCGCGTCTTCTTCTTAGCCGAGCCGGCCTGCCTGTCCGCTCCGTCCCTTTGCCTGTCCGCCGAGCAGCCGGGCGAATTCGGAGCGAAGGGCTTCTCTTTCTCTTCCTTAAAGTCCGGATGGGACGGAGAGAGAAACGGGGGCGTCCGGTCGGAACCGAGCGGCGCGCCGGTCCCCTTGGAATTGCCTTGAGTGGGGAATAAAGGGAAGAGAGGAAGAAGTGGGCAACATGGGAAGAGAAGCATCAGGCGGACACTGCGACTTGTCCTGGGCGGAGGGGGATTCCATAGTAGCCCACCCCAAATAACATATTCTGGGTGTAAACCGCTGGGGCTTTTCCCCTACAAACATCGCTTCATCCCATTTTCATCCCCTGCTTAACTACCGCACGGAAGGGGGGAGGGGGATGAACCGCATTGGTCTCCCTACTCCTTCATCAATGTTTATGGTTGTATATACCTAATCGTACCTCTTCCGGGGACCTGCTCTGATCAATAGCAGCTCTAGACTCACGAGAGAGTCTGTTCAGCTTGCCGCATCCTGTTTATACTCGTTTCTAGTTTCTAGACCGCAAGGCAGGAAGTTCCAACTGCGTTCCTGGGGGCTTCTCTCCGCTGTGCCTGCGCTGCACTGGGCGATGGTCAGTTGTGACCATCTTCCGCGCTAGAAAATGCGAGGGAGCTCAGAGAAGCAAACAACAGGAATCGAGTGCCTTTATTCAAACTCGTCTTTTCCCAGTGAATTACGAGGTCCTATTCGGTTGCTTTTTTAAAAAAATACCCCTTAAAATATATATATATTCGGAGCTCGTTTGTACGCTCGTCTCTCCTTTTTCTTTTAGGAGATGCCAGAAGAACCACCGCCGTAGGTCCAGAGACTTAGATCAGACAAGGTGGGAGCGGCAGGATTACATAAACATTTAAAAGATCGCTCTTTCTAAATCGTTCCTTAAAAGAGGGAGGAGGCACCAAAGTCAATTATTAAACTTATCACGACAAAAGTATTATCTCCTACGGTTTTGCGGGGAGAGAGGACCCAAACCAACATACCCCCACCCCCTAGATCTCTTAATTTACCCACTTTCTTCTCTGAAAAGTCAGCAGATTAGAAAACCAGATGTGTGGATAACTGTACGCCCAAAGCAAAAACCCAAGCTGTTGCTTTTTATTACACCATCCGCCCCTATGAATAAGATGCATCTAGAGACCATCCTTCCTAATTAGGAAGTAAAGGGCGCTTTTCTCTCTCTCTTTCACCCGCTCTCTCTCTCGCTCCCTCTCGCTCGCTCTCTCTCTCCCGGGCCAATACTTACTGAAGCACGTGAAACTGAGGGGCTGATGTTTGTGACACGTTTCTTCAGGGGCCTGCGAGTCGGAGCAGAAGCAAGCGGGATGTTTCCAGCTCTCGTCCGGCTCTTCTTCTTCAGAAGATATCGACAGGTTCCTCTTCCTGCTCGGCCAGGCTGTCTGCTTGGAGCTGGGCTCCCTGCCTGCTTCCGAAGTGCTGCTGCCTAAGATCGACTGGATGGTAAAACTGGAGACCGGAGCTGCCGCAGGACAACACTTGCTGGGATCTTCTTTGTTGCTCATCCTGGGCTCATAAGAAACAAGAGGAGGACACCGCTCGCTTTAGAGGCGCGCTGGGGAGCAGGGTTCGGGTTCGGGCGTGGGGGGCTGCCGGGGGGGCTTGTCTGCCTAGCCTGGCTTTGGGAAGACCAGTTTGGGGGGCTTTTTGGCGTGCCTCGGCAGGTTTTCCTTGAGCTGGCCGAGTCTGAATGCATGCTCCTTTCTCTCTCAGATCTCTATTGATCTACGGACTGCGAGGTGGCGGGGCTTCATTTGCATGGAGGTTACCTCCGCCTTGGCCAATCACGAGCCGCCAAGCGGCCCCGGAAAGTTTCAAAATTCTAGATCACAGACAGACAGCTGTCTGTAGAACACCGATCGTTCCTTCTCATTTAAACGGACCTAATGGAAGCGGTGCAAAGCTTTCTTTTTTTTTACCGCACAGGTGTGTGTGTATGTGTGTGTGTGTAAAAAGACGCGGTCCCTTACTCCCCAGCGCCTGAAGCCTTTCGAGTGGAATCTGAGTGAATCTACATGGCCTGAATGCGTTCGTTTCATGTTAAAGATTCAAACAAGCCTGTGGAACGAGCACCTTGCTTCGCAGCGCGTAGTTCTCGGTTTTCCTGGAGGAAAACTAGTGTTTAGTCCCATACATCAGACTGGTGTGGGTGTTTTCTAGATCTCAGAGGTTGCCCTCTGAAACACACTTGCTTGCGAATAAGCTCTCGCCAGGGAGGCTTACTTCCAAGTAAATGTACACTACAGATGATTCAGGAAAGTGTTCAGAGAGGTCTTGCATTTCATCAAAGATTTTTTTAAAAAGCTTTCGTATCCCCTGCTCTAAGCTTTCATTTTGATCACAGAAGTTCTCACACACATCACGGCTCTTATTTAATTATTCTTAATTCATTTCCAGAATAGAGCTGCAAGAATTTGAACAAAGGAATAGGAAGAGAAGAGATTGGCTTAACATTAGTGTTTAAACCAGGATAGCATTCTAGCAACACACTCCTGATTGTTTCGTTATGTTTCCCCCGACGACTCCCAAACTGTCAGTTGAAAACTGATGAGGAGGGGGGGGGGGCGATTTCAGCGGCGAATGAAAGTCAGCGTTTGAACCTCGCTGTTAAACCTTCAAGCGCGGGGGATCGCCACTCATCTGCGTCCCTAGGGAGCCGAGGGAGGGTCGGGGGAGCCAGCCAAAGATACCGCTGTTCCACGGATGGGAGAGTGCAGGCGAAATGAAAAGGCGACACGCATTCAAGTTGCCTGGCGCCAAGATGCCTAGGAAAGGAGCACGCATTGCGGGTGGGGGGTTAGCTGGCAACCCAAACTGAGAAATTATTTCCTGTTCTCCAACTCTGGCAGATCCAGCTCTAACCTCCCCCTTGGGATATAATCTTTCCCGATGGCGCAGGATGATGATTATCAGGACCATCTAAGAATAAGCAATTATATGGCCTTTCTACTCGTACTAACACACCTTCTTCCCAACGCTTGTAATACAATCGCTCCGCTTCCTCCGGATTTGTACATCTTTGATCACGGTCAAATGGTGGGAGGAGGATGGAAAGAAAGAATCTTGTCTTGATTTCCAAAAGTTTTCAGAAACTTTTCTCTCGAGGGGAGAGGAGGAGCGGCAGAAGAGGCACACCTGGGTAAACAGCCTTAGTGATGAAGAAGCATTGTGAGACCGGATACATGATAGCATAATGGATCGATGATACCAGATGTGCTTGTTTACAGATATAAGATTGGATATTTATATAAGAGTAGCATGTACCTGCTCGGTGTGACATATCTCAGAGGAGTACGACTTCGGCAGAGCCATGTAGTCAGCAATCGGAAAGGTCGTTATGTTTTCTCAGAAACGTTTGCAGAGCAAACGGGTGGTTGATTCCCATCTCCAAATCATTTTTTTTTTTTTTTGCTATAAATTTCTAATTCTTTGGATATCATAGATCAGCCTTTCCCAACTGGCATGGCAATTCTTATAATCCTTACTGCTTAGGATGATGGGAGCTGCAATCCAATAAATTTAGTTGGTATTGAATTGAAGAAGGCTGACTAGCAAGTCTGGGGTTTGCACTGAAAAGCAAAAAGTGAAAACGCAACGAAAGGGCAGCCTGAACACCCCCTCTCCCCAAATGTTGCAATCTGTTCCTAACAACAACCAAAACAAAAAACAACAAAAAAAACCCCACAACCTTTTATTCCTAGCTTAAGATGACCAGCCAGGAAGTCCTCGAGGATCCATTCCATTCTGTTCTACCTCCGAACATTTTGTCTTTTTTTTTTCCTACTGATTCAGCAATTCATGGCTATTGAGCATGCTCAGTGTTCATTAGACTGCTTACTTGCTTTATGAGAGGCTATGGTCAGGGGTGGGTAGGAACTAAAGGAGCTTGACTTTTACTTTATACTCTTGGAAATAAAAGCTTGTTGATGCATCATTCTTATTTCTTCATGGTCTCACTCTGATGTGGGCACTCACTGCTTGAAAGTGCTATCAGTTCAAATACAAATGAAGCAGGCTATATGGATTTGACATTGAAATCGCCTTAGAAACTGCATCTTACATTGCAGAATGATGCAATTTGAACTGTGAAGGCTAAAATACTTGATTGTTTTAAGCTTCAGTCAGATACAGGCAATGTTAATCTCCTCGAGACTTACCCCTTCGGGTTCACAAGTCTTCAATGGATCCATAGATAAAGCAGGGAGAGATGCACCAATTCTTATACTTCCCAGCAGGAAAGCCTAAAGGTAAATGACTTTTCTGTGGTGCCTAATATTCTGGCCTGCAGGATGGATCTGGCACTACAAAACTTAAGGTTCCAGCCAATTGCAAATTCCCTTCCCAGTCTAGAGTTACTGGCGATAATGGTCAAGCTCTTCTGTGCTGCTTAATGCAACTTTCTTCAGCCTGCAAATCTCCCCATGTATTGGAATACGGATTCCATTGGATGCAGTGCCTTAGTCCAGCCCTTTTGTAGATCCCCAGATTTAGCCCAGTTCTTTTGGAGATCCCTAGATTTGGAAAAGGCTGTCTTAAGGGGGTGGGGTTGGTCCCCTGAAGTCAGAGCCAATATAATGTTAAAGACTGCTGAGCAGTGTGTCCCATTACAATCTTGAAAAGGGCTGCAAAAAGTATTGCTTGTTAAGATGACAATGATCCATACAGAGCTCAAAAGTGGTTTACAACAAAGTAGAATGATAGCTGAGTGCTCCTACCACTAAGGCGCACAGTGCAACTCTGAGCTAATGTATTTCCTTTCATTATTTCACACACGAGTGCCCCACATCTCTCAATGTGGAAGCATGGCTTAAGGTGCCCTACCTCTCCCAACTCCAAGGATGTGTTTTTTCCCTTTGCAGTTTTTAAATCAGTTCCAGAGCATTATAATCCAGACCTCAGTTCCCAAAGCTGTTCGAAATTCCTGGGGCTAAGCCCTGAACTCTGACCCCGTGCTAAAGACTGCAGTGGCTCTCAGGCAACTGCAGGGTGCTTGCTGGGCTCAGCGGGCCCATTCACATCTGGTGCTGGAGAGAAGGGATGCGCAGGGTCCTAGTCACTCCTGCCACTCTTTTGCTCATAGCAAGTGGGTCTTAGAACAGTACCATTGACTCCCAAGCGGGATCACGGCCCAGGATTTGCAAAAGGCGCTTCTCCTGGTTACTGCATGGATTGTCCGGGCCAACAGAATACACGGAGCCATCGATGAAGGAAAGGGGCTCGGTTCACACCGCACCTACTACAAAGCGGCTACGCTAAGCAAGCAAGGCATGCAACGTGAATCTTTAAATCTTTATCTGCGTTAGATCTTTATCTGCCCCGACTTTACCGTTTTGCAGCGGGTTTACTCCATTCCCACCCGGCTCCATTCTCCCCACCCCACGGGGAAGGAGGAAGCCTGGGCAAGGAGTGGGGAGGGGGATGGACTCCCGCTCTTCTTTCCTCTCCTTTGGTTCTCACCCCCCCCAACTTTCGCTCAGCTGAGCTTTCTTAAGGGGGTGATTCTCCCCTCCCGCTCCTCAAAATACATAATGAGAGATAAAAGCAAGATCCCGATCAATACAGACAAATGTCAAGACTCTTCCCCATGACATTTTCATTAACTCCCAGCCCCCGCGTTAGGGCCGGCATATTGAATCAAGCGCTTATCAAATAATTAGGGGGAGCGAGCTGACGCCCCGGCGGAGGCAACAGCGGGGCGATCATTCACTCCTGGGCTGCGCGGAAGCCTCATTACGAGGCCTAATTGATTCAAGGGAGTGTGGCCCGGCTCCTCCCCTCCTCGTGCGGGGCAGGTGCTGTCCTGTTTTACCGCATTAACCTTTTCAGTGCTTTTCAACAGGCTCCAGACACATTACAAATGGTCAGCTTTAATCATGATGTCAGCTCATTAACCCGGAAAGACCTCGCATTGAAACATAATGTAAGGGATCGTCCTTCACTCTGCTCCCGCAGCCTGGGCCTAGATTGCTTCCTAAGCCTGCCGAAGAGCGGGTCCTTTCGATCTCCTCGACCGAAGAAGTTCCTGCTTTTTGTGTGGAACGGCCGCGTCTCCGCTGCAAGGTGCTATTTTACACCAAATCAGTCATCCTAGAATAACCATTGACGCTCCATATCCCTAACTTTGATGCATTTTAATGAGTGGAGCAGAGCATTCTTCTGGCAAAACCTTGACCAAAAACCCAACATTCGTTTGGATTGCAAGTTGCCTGGTTGTGCCCCTCGTCTACCTAATGCTTCCCTTGCCCTTAAAAGTAGTATGACTGTTAGAAACGTTTCCCCTTTATCTCCTCTATGCAAGTATTGTCAAAAATTGTGGCAGGTCTAGAAAGGTGTGGCAATTTCTAGGGAAGAAGCTCCGCCGAGGAGCTACCTCTAAGTAAGCCTACTAGGGTTGTAGTATTGATTTCTTGCTATCAGTTCAACCTTAAGGGCACAGAAAAGTCTGGAAAGACAAAACATTGGCAACTCTTCATTGCAATTGATATTAGCTGGTGGATCAAGTGGCTGTATTTGCAGTATGTTTATCCATAGTTTATTAACTTAACCATAATTAATTGAATTAACCTTACCATTGACTGAATCATAAACCATCAAACTGAGTTCCCATGTAGGCTAAAATGTGGTTGGTTAGTGTGCTTTAACCCTAACCTTTGCATTCCAGAAATGATGTGGAATAAAGATCTGAATGAAACCACAAGTCAAACCTTTGATTTACAGCCCTGAATAGGATCCAGTTTCACTAGAATTATGAAAACCAGTGCCATCATTTCATGCAGAAAGGACACAGGGATAATTGATGCCATGTGAGCTGCAACATCATCACACTAATGACACAAATGATGCAATTCTTGTCATGATGGGATTGTGTTTTGCTCCAATGTCTAAGCAGCCTCTACTGACCTAGAAGCAGAGCTCATACAGGCTGCATCCTCACTTGCCTATAACTATGACCAAGCAAAATCCTGGCAACATCTCTTTTCTGCTCTGTCCCAATTGTACTGCCTTCATCTCATTCTGAGCACAAGATGACTTTAGCTGTACCACTGAAGGTATGTCCCTTCTTATTCTGAAACCATCCAACAGCTTTGCAGTGTGTAACAACTGCTACACTGTACCTTGGAGCAAAATCATGAGACTGACAGTGGCTTTAGTGGCCCTCCAGAGTGGTGTTTCTCAACCCCAGCAACTTTATGGCATGTCGGCTTCAACTCCCAGAATTCCCCATGCTGGCTGGGGAATTCTGGCAGTTGAAGTCCACACGTCGTAAAGTGGCTGATGTTGAGAAACCCTGCTCTGGTGACTTATCATATCACTGCAGCATCCTCTAGCCATCAATGAAACATAAAACCTGTCCTCATTACTGTTATTTTGGCACAATGAGGGCTGGATAACTTTAGAAGATGTTATGAGTTATTGGTGGACAAATGACCAGTGACTGGAAAGAAAAGCAGTCAAGGCAGGGTTGGGATTGGCAAGGGCAGAGCAAATGTAATGCCAGTATAATTTTCCTCTGACTCAAGGATGGATGGTTAGCAATATAATTCTGTAAAGGCCCACAGGCAATCCCTGACAACTAGGAGTATTACCCAAGGTTAACTAAGAGTAAATGAAAACTCCCCACACTAACACTGGGCCCATACATCATTAGCTATGGTTTGCTTAACCATGGGTGACTGAATAAAGCCCAATTGGCTAACCCTAAGAATACACTCAGCCATATTGTGGAGTTTATAGTTTATACTCCACTGCATTCAGAAAAAGTAGGCAGACTGTAGCACGATACAGTGGACCACAGTTCCTGGACATGGATGCCATAAAATATAACAATAAAGCAACCTTTCCTACCTGCTGTCCTCCAGATACACTGGACTTCAGCTCACATAATCCCCCAAAGTCCATGATGGCTAGGAATTACAGCTCCAATACATCTCAAAGGTGCCCAGTTGGAGAAGCTGTTTTTAGATCTCAGAGGATATTTTGTTGTTTTCTATTACAATAAGATGAAAAGCTTAAAGGAAGAACTAAGTGATCCAGGACCCATTCGTTACACTGCTGCGATTAGAAAATCCCTTCTAGTCATCTTATGCCCATTGCCAGAAAATTGCACAGAACGAGCTCTTGATTACTAAGAGCTTCCACATCTCTGCTAAAGGATATCCTGTACCAGTGGTTGTTGATCGTTTTATCCAGAATGTACAGTTCTGTAAAATAGAGCTCTAAGATTTGGGCTGCAAAAATCCAAATGATTACTAGAAAACAACTAAGAGATACAGGGCAGCTCTGATAGCCCTAAGTAAACAGTAACATCAGATAAAAAGTATACTTTGTCTACAATCCTAGACATATTTATAAGAGAAACAGTGCAATTAAATAGAACAGGATGCACTTTTATATAAACATAAATAGGATCCAGCTGTTTGGCAATTTTATCACTACCCCTCTGTGAAAAATACATCTTCTTTCAGTCACCAATTTTACTTCTGACACCAATCCTTCTACTGTAAATCAGCCACTTTTTACAGCTTAAACTAACCCATAGCCATGTGTAAATTTTGTGGTACTTCTTTTCAAGGAGATGTATTGTGTGACCAGATCAACCTTGATTAGGCATTAGTAAAGTTCCTGGGAGATGCCTGTATCTTAAGCTGGAAGATAGATCCATGCTACTGGCTAGTCATCAGCAAAACAATGCCCTTGATACATTCTTCCCACCATCACATCAGGGATGACAACCATTTCAGTAGCCTGAGAGATCTGGACCAGAATCTCATGTTAACTTGGCAGGAGGTTATAACCAAAGCAGCAAGGGCTGAGTTATATCAAATATGCCTAATTAGGAAAGGCTTTAGGAGAACCCAAAGTAATTCACCCTGGGACCTACCTTGGGAATTTGCTACTAGATCTTTGTTTGAAGGCTTAATTCATAGTTAATTCATGCTTAATTCACCTCTGAAACTTATGCTCAGTCCCCAGATCTGGTCTCTGTGGTTTAATAAAATCTGATATTGTCTTAGCTTTGAAGAACCTCCACATAAATTTTTTGGATATACACTTTTTGTCCCATCTTACTCTATATTTTCTCAGATGTTCCATTCTGCTTACTATAACTTACTCCAGATTAAAAGAGTTAAGGGGAGCAGGCAAGCAGCCCAGTACTGCATTTATTAAAAAAAAAAAAGATCTTTTGGAAGGAGCAGCTCAAGAGATAGGCTGTAGGGGTGAATCAGAGTGTAAGTCATCATCCCAGACCAAATGAATGGAGCATTCAGAATGGCAGTGGGATAAGGGTGCTTTCAAATGAGACTTTTATTGTCTAATTCAGTGTTTCTCAACCTTGGCAACTTTAAGATGTGTGGACTTCAACTCCCAGAATTCCTCAGCCAGCCCATCGAAGTCCACACGTCTTAAAGTTGCCAAGGTTGAGAAACACTGGTTTAATTCTTCTGTTTCACTGTAGAATTTAATAAAGCACCAGCATATTTCCTCTTTTGGGGGAGATAGGCGGTAATTAAATTTGAATAATAAATAAATATTCCTGTTGTTATCATATTGTTTATTATTAGCTCCATAATTATAAGAAATACCCTAATTTGGAGAACTTCTTTTGAATCTTTAGAGTCTGGTTGGGTTGTCACTCACTGTTGCAAATGTGTCTAAAGCCATTTCTTTACTAGTGATTTACAGCTTCATCCAACCATTATTGTGGTGATATAGCAGCAATGAAGACAGACTTTATATCGCCACAACAGTGGCTGGGTGATGCTATAAATCACTAGGAAAGAAATGCCTTAAATTACTGTTTATTTTCAATTTGAGATTATTGATAAGTATGAAATAGAATTAATCCCAAAAGAGGTCTTTATGCTTAGTTCGGGCCACTGTGAAAATTATCATTTTATCCCTATTTTCTTCCTCCACTCTTTAAGTAATTATCAATTCATAAAAGAAGCAGACTTATCCTATGACTGTTATGTTTACTTAAACCCTTAAATCCAATGTCTTTGTTGAAAACTTTTCTAAAGCCCAAATATATAATCTTTCTGGGGCAAGGCCAACCCTATAGCTAGGCAGAATGAGGCAGCCTCAAACAATTGATTTGGGATGACAGGAAAGAGCACCAAATTGTTAGGAATTTGATTATAAAATATGTTTATCCATAAATATATTTTTATCCAAATGGCAAGTGTTTGTGGAATTTTCCGCATTAGTCACTAAAATAAACTGGCCAGCCACAAGCACAATGAAAGCTATCTTTGAAGGGGAGAACGATTTCTGCTTTGCCTCATAAATTAAAATGTTTTGGACCAGCTGAAAAAGTTTTTTTGTAGATGTAGCAATTGTTTTTTTTTTCTGCAATCTTAATTATTCTACATTCAAATTTTGTTTTCCACTTTCTTGGCCAGAAATTAAATACCCAAATCTGCATTCTGTTGACTATTTTTCCTTCCTTTAATAAGAGAGCAATTGTAGTGAAGTTAGTTTTTAGATTAAGAATTTTACAATTCAGATTAAGAATTTTACAATTTAGCTTTTTCAGAATTCTCAGGTTTGTGCTATCATTCTCAGTTGCTTATTAATTTTTAATTTGACTATTAGTCTCAGAATTTTATATCTTCCTATAATTTGACATTTTGGGATGCTGTCTTTGAAAGGCAAACTGTGAATATCCATCCAACATTCCTAAGTAAAGACTAATGCAAAAACTTCAGTTTTCATTAATAACCTATTCTTTAGTAATGCTTTCTAGTTTTGCCATTTAATGTCTTACCCTCTCCCTGGATAGTTTCCAATCTGAGATGCATTTGAAGTCCAAACTATTTCAAGTTCTAATGTATACAAAGAACTTTTTTCATTTCAATACTTCTAGCAACTTGTTTCTCATTTTCTTACCATTTGCTAATCTTAATTTCAACTAGCTAAAGTTTCTGCTTTTCATTTTTCTCTTTGGATAAAGAAAGCCTTCTTGTCTTCTATAGTTTCCTAGATGGTGCTCATTATAGATACCGGCACCCTCTTGAACTTGTTTTTATCTTAGGCTATGATATTTTATCTGAGCTTCGGTATTGTGAATTTAAATAATGTCAGGCTTCCGGAAGGGATTTGACCTCCTGGCCCTCCTTTCAATGAATCTCCTCATTTTCTCTTTCAAAATTAAATGAGATTATGTTGAACTTGGCAGGCAAAATCCTGCTAAAATATATAACCCATATACTTGTTATGTAAAAATATATTAATTGCTATTTCTGAATGGTATGCTAATGCTTTCTCTGTGTATCAAATCCTGGAAACCTCTAAAGATTAAAAAAAAAAAAGATTGCTACCTTTCTCATAACCTGAATTTTATTTTCATTAGTTCATATGGGAATGCGTTGGTCATTGTGGTAATATTTTCTCCTCTAGTTGCACTCCTGTTTGTTGCTTGTTTTTCCTTCCATCTTAAAGATGGGCTAGAAACCAGGAGACTGAGAGTTCTAGTCCCGCCTTAGGCATGAAAGCCGGCTGGGTGACCTTGGGCCAGTCGCTCCCTCTCAGCCCAACTCGCCTCACAGGGCTGTTGTTGTGGGGAAAAGAGGAGGAGGGAGGAGTATTAGGTATGTTTGCCGCCTTGAGTTATTTGTAAAAATAATAAGGGTGGGATAGAAAATCAATCAATCAATCAATATCTTCAAGTAGTATTTGGGACCTCTCCATTTTTATTGCCGGGCAATACTTGGAAGGACTGCTTTGTTTCAAGGAAGATTTGTGCAAAACATCTCTTTGAAGCTCTTCATGAAGCAATGCACTTCCACTTCTAAAAGTGAAGCTACATTGCTTCATGCCCCTCACTCCAGTAGGCAGAAGAGGATACAGTGCATGTGCAGTTCATGAACAGAAGCCTCTTCCTACTACCGGAACTGCCGGACATGACCTTGAGACAATCTGAAACATTTCACTGAGATCTGAGTCACTTCCTTGTATGAACAAGAACAGTCACACTGCCTCCCTGGCACAAAGTTCCTCCTTGACACAAAATGCAGCTGCCTTGCACAGACTTAGTATTTTTCCAACCCACAAGTACAAGTCCTCTTCCTCCTCCTCCTCCTCCTCCTCATCAGAGCCAGGGAATTTGGGCCCCTTCTGCTGTCATTGTACTACAACAACTATCACCTCCATCAGAATGGCCAGCAACAGGAATGAAGAATTCAGATATCTGAAAGGCATTATTATTGGAGAGAAGATACTGTCAACACAGCCTCCAATGCCTTCTTTCCTTTCTGGAGATTGTATATAGGGAGAAAATTATATATCCCCGTTTTTCATGTTCCACAGTGCTTCTGATAAGGGCATACTCTGGCTCAACTCAGCTGCACTCTATGAGGTGGTTGGTTTGGTTGTGGCGAAGCAGAAAGTATGGGCCAAGCTATTGCAGGCTTACAGCATAAGTAAATAATGGAAAAATCATGCTGCTGCTATTTAATAAGTTGTCACAAAACGTTGCAAGATGTTGGTGGAATAACCTTGTAGCTTCTGCAGGCCACAAATAAAAGACTGGAAGATGCGTGCAGTCTCTGTTCTCCTGCAAGCTTTTGTGTAAGGGAAGAGAATAATAAAAGAGCTAACTTTGGGAAGGGAGGAGGGGGAGAAGATTCCTTTCCCTTTACCCCCCCCCTTTTTCAGAGCAATCCTATATATGTCTTTGGAAATATATTTCACTATGTGATTATAATGGGATTTAATTCAGTGTAAGTGTGTATAAAAATTGTGGTCTTGCTATTTGTCACCAGGACCACCACACAGCCATAAAGGATTGTTTGAAACAGGTTCTGGAGATACAGGACACTATTTAGTGAATGGGTTTTCCATTTCAGAGCACGCATGTATATAAATACGGTAGATAATATGGTTCCATCTGAATAATTTGGACTTGGCAGCATGGCCAATGATACATGATTATAGGAATCAGAACACAAAACTTCTGGAAAGCATCAATTGCCTACCCTTGATTAAAATTAGTGAATTAGAGGTGCTATATATCTTTGTTCTTCTTCCCAGAGGAAGGATGGCAGTGTAACTAACAAATTCTAGGCCTAAAATTAAGAGAATGTATATACTTCCAAGAAATAGTATTATCTCTGCAGACGTAAACAGGGACAAGCTTAAAAAAACAAAAATAATAAAACAAACATAGAAACTATTGCTCTATATAAAGAAAAGTGCCTAAAGTACATAACAAATTTTAATCTTCATCTCTCATTCACTCACTCACTACACACACACAGACACACAGAGAGAGAAAGATTGAGAGAGAGAATATGTGGTAGAAATATATTAAAACCTACTTCTTTTCAATTATCTTAATGTTAAGCACAAACTGATCTCTGTAAAGGGGCTCATATGTATGTGTGTGCATATATGTGATTAAAGTCAAGGAATGTGTGGATAGTTAGGAAAACCCTGGAAGGATCTGTTTAGGATATGCCACTGGGGGATTAAGTGGACATCATAGTATATAATCATATTTCACTTCTAAGAAAAGAAAAGTAAGTCCACTCTAGAATCACCACTTCCCTAAATAAACAGAGGAAACAGATGCTTAATGTTACATAATGCTGGAATGAAGTTCTGACATCTCACGTCAATATCACACTGGAACTTCAGAGTGAAGGAAACTCTGGGAGACAACTGGCAGAATTCAGGAAGGTGGGTGGGAGAAGAATCCATCCTTGTACAGTTAATATTGTCAATCTTGGCTCCAAGATAGAACACTGTGCCTTAATTAACCACAATATCCATGCAAGGACCAAGGAAGGACCAAACAAGAAATATTAAAAAGTAGAGTAATTTTAGACAAAAGCTGGTATACAAATGAAGTACTCCATGGATTTTCCCAATGTATTAGAAGTCAGTGGGCTACCTCCACATCAACTGAAATTTTTAATATATGTAATTGTAATACTTTGCAAATATAAACTTAGACAGGGGAATGATGAATGGCTACAAATATTGAACATCCACAAGAAAAGCATAAAAGTTAATTATATAGGAAGCATCTGGGACTCAAATTGCATTTCAGAGACAGAATTTAACTCCTCCAGACATGCAATTTTTTTTCAAAATGCAAAGATGATAACTTCTTATAAACTGAACATTTAATAAATTTTTAGAATAAAGACTCTCTTGGATATCTGCAAGAGCCAGGGTTAATACATGAACTGTGAACTACATATAAATTCAAATGTTCATTTCAAAACTTAAAAATACAAATCTGGCAAACAAGGGTGTAAAAGAAGAACATATATTTCAAGGTTGTCTGTCTGCCTGTCCCAACCATGCACACACAAGAGGAATTCATATCTGCAATCTTCAGCCTACTTATTATGGATAAACTCCCAATGAACTTAGCTGGATTAGTGATGCTTTATATTAAAATCCAAAGTAGGAATCTGAACTTGTTGGCCTCCATCCAACTTACTGTGGTAAACCACAGAAAATACTTAGCACTTGCTAACTCCATCCAACTTACTGTGATAAACCACAGAAAATACTTAGCACTTGCTTCCTATAAAAAGGACAATTTGTTTCATCAGAAAATAAAAAATGCTTAAGTGCTGAAATTGTAATCCTAGGTACCTATTCATGGGTGAAGCCTAATGTGCCAAAACATTCTCACTTTTCAGTACATAGGGACGTTGGTTCCTTTACTTGGAAATGAATCTAGCTAGAAAAAATGGAGCTTCCTCAAACAATCTAGCTGGCCAGGTGGAAAGGAGACGAATGAGCAGAGTAGATCCTTTATTTTTAAGCCAGTCACACATGGTGCTAAATCATAATATGATTTGTTCAAGGATAGAGTATTGTGTGAATCCAGTTATTGTGGTTTGTAAGCCATGGTTTATGTCATAGTAATGTGTTAACCCAACCTAATAGCAGCACAGGAGAGAGAGTTTAGTACTGCAATTTGTTGTACTTCCCTGCTGAAACTAATAGTTGTACCCAACTATTATAGCTGCCAGCCTCAACCTAGGGTCCTCCAGACAGATGGAACTACATCCCTATTCATAACCTGGATAACTGTCAAAGGTTATCTAATAAACTGGATTGAGGAACGACATTTGGAAGATTCAAGAGCCACATCTGGCCATTGTTCTACCATATTTGTATAGACAAGAAATTTTTGCAGCTATTTTCCCTGGAAAGAGAAAATGTACCCTCTTTTACAAAACCATTAAAATTGCAGATGCCTAGGGGAATACCAGTCAGTATGATAACTATATGGAAAAGTACTAGCCCAAAGACTAGTGAAACAGTGATGGGATATGATAACACCCAATTGTTTCTTTGGTTACATTCCTAGCGAACAAGACCAACATCCTATTTTCAGTGGGGAGAAGATGCTTCTGTGACACTCAGGAAACCGTCCTAGTCCTGTCCTTCAACACCTGCTTTTTTTTTCTAGCTCTGTCACTTTTTTCAAAAGCAAAGAGCTGTGAAAGTGTAATGACAAATGCTTGTAGGCAGACCAGTTCGTCTATGAATTTCATCTTATGCTATGCTGTTCCATTCAGCTGCTGAGTCCAAAGATAATGATGTGGAACTTATCCAATCATGGAGAGACTACAGCAAGCACATATAAATACTTCACCAGAAGAAAGAATGAGAAAGGGGTGTTTGTGTATGTTTTGTACATGTATGTGTGTACACATACACACATACACACACGTACTGTATCTACTCACACGCACATGGTTTTGCAAGTCAGGCCCAGTGATTTTGCTCGGATGATCCCACATCCATTGCTTCTGAACCCACCTGGCCAGGACTCCTTTCACTGAGACGTGAGTCCCTCCCTCAAGCAGTGAAGTCGTTTCAGCCCAGAGCCAGCGCCTGGCTCTTTCTGATGCATCCAGGCACAGTGAGCACAGTGCGAGCAAGGCATATGCTCCAGTAGGTCAGGAGGAGCCCTGGGTGAAATGGTGATAGATGGGGCCTGGAGAAGAAGTGGAGGAGAATTTACAACCAGGCCAGACAGGGCGTGAAATCTGCCCTGTCAGAGCTAAATGGGTGCATTTTATACACCCGTTTCAGCCTAAACTTGTTAAATGGCCACATCTGTCAGGAGAAGAGAGAGGAGCCTATCTAGCAAGCAGGGAGGCTTTTGTTGATGTCCTTTATGGATGCCTGGAAATCATCATCTTCACCAAACGGCCGTTTTACTCTATGGATTTTTGTTTTGTCTGGTAGGAGAAGCCAGTCTGTACTCTCCGAGAGCGGAAACGTCTCCGGCAGCCCTTTTGATTATGACTTTCTGATCAATAAAGGGAAAGAACTGAATCCAAAGATGGCTTACAGCTTGGTGAATTATGATTTTAATTTAGGGGTTAATGTCTCCCCACCCTCCTCCTTCCTCCTTGACTCCAGGCTGGTGTGTTGCTCAGCTTTTAAGCAGACAGGTTCTTGGACTCAGACTAAAGGCCTGGCTGCCCTGCACGCGAAAATGAAATTTTTTAAAATCAGTGATTTTTGAAATCGATTTCATATGTTCAAAGACTGTGTGCGTGTGCGTGCGTGTGTTCATTCCCAGGTGGGGTTAGAAGAGTCATTCAAGTCCCAAGCCCAATGATGAGGCAGATGAGGCCTTTTGTCCTGGGGGAGACAGTTGGATGCCTTTTTGCCCTTCATGGGGTGGAGGGGAAGAAAGGCATACCTTCTTTGGGGGAATCGATGGACATTCCCAATCACTATGGACCTTTAGGCGTGGTTGATGGGGATATTCGTTGTTTGTTTGCTTAAAAAAAAAATCAAAACATCTACTTTTGGGATGGTCCTGTCTGAGGAAGCTTCTTTTTCGCAGCACCTCCTGATTTCCCCCCACTTTGCCCTATTCCTTAGGCCCCTTTGAGTCTCCAAGGAGGGCTGTATTCTCTGTTCCAGGGATACTGCACATAGTTTCTCAGTATCTTCTTCTCCAGTGTTTCTAAAGGGGGTGGTTGGTTACTTGCCAGTTTCCTTATTCATCAGCTTTAATCCTTTCCTCATCCCAGATAAGCAAATTGGTTGTCTAGCTAGTTCTGGTTCCAGTTCTCCTGTTCTGTAGGACCTGCCTGGCCACACATCTGTGGCAGGTTCTACCCCTCTCCTCTCCAGGACTATTTCTGCCCTGGCGTCTTCCTCTGTTTATTTCTCTGTATTTTAATTTGGGAGAGAAGCACAAACCTTCCTACAGAAGCTTATTCCGAAAGCCCATTCCTGCTGCAGTGCCTTGGTTGGCAGACATCTCCCAACAACCCCAGAGTCAAAAGAGACAGCCAACCAAACAGCCTGCAAGGTGCGTGGTGCAGCCGCAAACCAGTGGCTCAAACCAGATGGACTGTAACATGGGTTAAAATTAGCAGTAGGGACAACTAATGCTATGTCAGAGTCTTTGTGCCAATTCAAGGTTGAGTGAGTAGCAGCCTTGGGGAAATACCATCAGTAATGGGAAAAACATTCTGCATATCAAGGGACTGGCAGGGCAGATCTGTGGGATAAAAGTCCAGGGCCTATCCTGGGGGAGGAAGCACAAACTTACCAGACTTCAGGGTGACTGAAATAACACACACTGTCATCCAAAGGAATGGGGAGAGAGTATAGGACCATCAAATCCATAGCCTTAAAAAAAAGGTCCTTAAATGCAACACCATCTCCATTAAGGCCCATCTGGAACATCCCTGGATATTTAAGAAGTAGGCAAGGACATTTGACCCTCATTTTCTTCTCTCTATAACACTTGTCAGAGTTATTCCTTTTTCTTACTGTTTTTTTTTTCCTATCGAAATAAATGATCTGGGAAGCTGATGAGGAAACTGGAAATGGTAGCAATTCTTAGGGCTATACTGTATTTAAACTGATGGCACTTATGGTCTTGAACAACAACATCAGTCCACTGGGTTGTTTCAAACACAGAACCATCTTTTGGATAGGGGTCTCTCATGCCTGAAGCCTGGGGCAATTGCCTTCATTAAGCCCCCACACCTCCACAGTAAAAATGGCCCTGCTTGTTCCACCCCACTCTTGCTTAATAGAAAGCAGAAATCAGTCCCCGTTTGCTGAGGCAAGAAAGGACACGTTGGAGCCAAGATCCTGCAGCTTAGGAGTAGCGTCAGTTCTTCAAGTGGCCCCGAGCAAGCTTTCAAAGGTCCCTAATAAAAATTGATCTTCCCTGCTTTTGCGGCGCCTAGAAAATAGGCTTGTTGAGAGCCTGTAATATTGGGAGCAGGTTTCCCCCCTGAAATGACAGATGAAGTCATAAACAAGTTTGATCTCCGAATCAAGCTTCGATAAATATTAAACACAGTCTCCCCCCTCCGCTCCCCCCTTTCCCACGTGTGGATTATGATATATGGAGCGTCCAAACTTTAAAATAAGGAAATACCAGAGAAAATGATCTCAATAAATTTTCTAAGTATAAACGTTGATTATGTTTCGATTTTCATTCAAGAGGCTATGCTGGCTGGGTTTTTTCCCCCCTTTCTTTCTTTTTTGTGCCAATGACATCTCACCATAGGCTTCGGCAGTGGGGGTGGGGGTGGGGGAAGCGGAGAAGGCCCCCTCGCTTTGAAAAAAGAGTCCTCGCGGTGTACAATTTATGTAATCTGTGCCTGGAAAATGAATTGTGTAATTTATTGGAAAACAGAAAAGTCAGGCAGATTGGATCAGCATAGCCTATCCGAAGCCCCCTATCCATCAAGTTCCAATTAACAACCTAACCAGAGAGCTTTAATGTGTTTCCAATCTAGTGGCCTGATAGACTCATCAATTCCTCAGGGAGAAATTAAGAAAATCGACCGCCCCTTGGCGTCGTAGTGTCATTCCTTTCTGCAACTATATGTCAAATTAAAAACACAATTAAAATTTAAACTGTTTCAATCAGAGGGTGCCCTGCAACCTATGTTTCACTTAATAGAACTTTGATGAAAATCTGATGCTTCCACTCCATCATGAAAGCCGCTCCAGTTTAGGAAAGCCAGAGATCCTTTGGATTTATTTTAAGTAGGAGAGTTGAACAGAGACCAGGTGGCCACCAAACCTGAGAAATGAAGCCAGGGGAGAGGGCGACCCGCTCAAAGGGAATCCCTTCAGGGCCTCGGCCTTCTCACCTTCAACCCTCAGCAGCCTCCTGATCACTGTGAATTTGTTAGGATCAGCAGCTCCACAATAGCCTAACTTACTACCAATGCTTTAGCTTGAGCTGATAACCAGCAGCCTTCCTTGGACTACAACTCCCATCCCTATCTCTGCTGCCTAATGGAAGTGGGAATCCAACAACATCTGGAGAACATAGTTCCGCCCCCTCATACACACAACCCTTAGCCTGCATGAAAACCTGGTTCCTCTGCAATCCTTGTGGAATAGCTCTGGGACAAAGGAGGGGCACAAACAGAATATAATGCAGGTTTACACAGGAATCGGTCCCCTGAATTTAGAGAGAATTGCATTGTTAGTTATATTCAGTGCATCTTTCATAAACCAGGCCCTGAATTTGCCTTCTAGGTATAGAAAGAAAGGTGTGGGGGGGGGGGGGGTTGCCTCCTCTTCAATCACTCTGTGATTAAAGTGGGCTAAGAGAAACTAATCCTGTGTTAAGCCATCTCAGATTCCGGGAAGCTCTTTAGAATTACGCGATCTTGTGGATTTTTTTCATTTTTTGGGAAAACAGTCCTTCGGCGTTTGGGGCCCCTTCTACTGAAGGACGCCCTCGATTCCCCACCCCCAAACTGACTGCCCTTCTGATCCGGGCGAATGATCAGCCGCTCGAGAAGGTTCGCCGAGGCGGCGCGCGGAATGAGACTTCGCGCGTCTCCCCTTCCTCAGAGGGTTCTCCCGGAGCAGCCGTTCATCTGAATTAAATAGCAGACGTGTCGCCTACGGAGGGAGGGGGTGTATTTTGAAAGCTTCCCCGGAAGCAAGGGAAGAGCCCCCATCATTCGCAACAACGCCCTCAGCACTTAAACCTTTCCACCGGTCACCGCTTCTACTCAAATCCTATTAACATTCACTTTCTAAGATCCATAATTAACGGGCCCATCGATTAATAGCCCCTATTTTCAGATTCATCCCAAAGAAGCCCTTTTCCCCTTCCATCCTCCCTTTACCCCACTGCCCCGCTTTAATCGCAATGAAGGTGAAGTAACCGAAAGAGAAATCTGAGCGGATTCTTCGGCGGCTTAAAGGCGAACCGCTCCAGGCCGACCGAAGCAAACTGGCCCTGGGCCGGCAAAGGGGAAGCAAGCAACAGCGACTGAAGGAGACCCTTTTCCATTTGCCTCCCTTTAGCTTTCCCAAAGGATCCTGAGAGCTGGCAAGGCATGTGGAGGCCACCACGTTGGGGAGGCTGGCCTAAGGCCACTTGGGTATGTAGCGGCAAAGGAGAGAAATCCCTCCGCGTCTTAATAACGTGCATTTCCAGGTGGGATCTGCCCAGGGTGTTATTAGCCGGATTTTTATTTGGATTAAGAGCTAGAGGGATGCCGAGAAATGCAGCGGGACGAAAGGTCCCTGATCCTCTACCCTTGTAGCTTTTGGGCCAAATTAGCGACATTCAGCTGAGGCTGAATCCACCAGCCGGTCTGAAACGAAGCCAGAAAGTAGAATAACCTAAAAGAACAGACTGTGACACTTCCTTGATGTGGTAAGAAGCTGGAATGCTCTGCAGCTAGAAAACTACCACATGAGGAAGGTCACGTTGAACCCCTTCCCTTCTGCTAGCCTTTTCTTCTTGTTAGAATTAGAAATGTGTCCCTCCCATCCACATCAAGTGGTACCCTCTATTCAGCCATATTCAGTCCTTTCCATTGAGTTCAACTACATTTGAAGTTTTGGGCTCTGTGAGAAACACTGGCAGCATACATCCAAGTGCTCACCAAGTGCTCAACCATACACCATGGTTTATGAAGCATATTCTGAACTAGGCCATTACGTTAAGACATCCTATGCTTTGTGTGGATTGGCTTTGTATGTGTGTGCTATGTGAATATAACTACTGGGGCTTGCTAACCCTAGTTCATGCTTAGAAATTTTTGATGGTCAGGCTGTATGTAACTAATTGTGGTAGCTGACAGCTGCAGTGTGTGAGGCATGAATGCAAGATGGAAATAAAATTGAGGTGAGGGAGGGAGGTATTGTCCCCCTCCCCCTGTTAACATAAAGTATGTTAACCCTACTTCAGGGCATACCTGTTGTAGCTTCCCATTTCAAAAATGACAGAAAACCATGTCCCCACTTTTTGACAACTGGTATCAGCTGTGGTTCTAGAGGCTACAAAGGATTGCTTCAATGTTTCAAACTCACATTCGTAGCCATCTATGCAATCCAGACAACCTTTGGTTAATCAGGTCCATTTACTCCAGGAAATGCTCTCTAGTAGGCACCAGGCTAGAAATGGGGAGACTGTCAGTTCTGATGCAAATACCACAGTGTCATAAGACACTGGGTGATAATGGCACTATTCTCAATCTCAGTATCTCCTGCCTCCTGAGGATGTTGTAAGGATTGGATGAGAGTACTTAAATATGCTTTCTTAAACTCCTGAACAAAGTAGGATATAATGCCATAATTGTGTGCACGCGCATGTGTGTGTGTATAGTGAATATATGTTTATATATGCATTACATGGATACATATACTCTGTGTATGTGTGCACACACACACACACACACACACTTGTATATTTGGGCAGATGACTTGCAGGAAGGCTGATTGGCCCTACCAGAGGTGGCTGCCTTAGTCAGCAAAGTTTGAGTGGTATAAAAAGATAGTTGTTGAAAACTGCTACATTTTTATTGCTAGATTTGGGGTAGAGACCCAGTTTGGTGTAGCAGTTAAGGCACCAGGCTAGAAACCAGGAAACTGTGAGTTCTAGTCCTGCCTTAGGCACAAAGCCAGCTGGGTGACCTTGGGCCAATCACTCTCTCTCAGCCCTAGGAAGGAGGCAATAGCAAGCTACTTCCGAAATTGTTGCCAAAAAAACTGCAGGGACTTGCCCAGGCAGTCACGGTGGGCCCGGACTAACTTGAAGGCACTCTCTTTTCTCCTTTTCTAGGGTCCATATTACTTTGATCAGGCTAGCAAGCTTTCCAGAGCTGTCCTAGGTTCTCCCTCCCTCCCAGTTTCTGGAAACAGTGAAATGTCTCTGAAGTCACACTTTGCATGCTGCCATGGGAACAGCCATTAATAGACCTATCCTCTTTGAATTACTCCAAACCTTTCTGCAGTTGTTGCTTAAGAACTAATGATAGCCGTGGATACTGAATTATGGTGATACAGGCCACAGTTAAAGCTAAACTCTTGCACTCACTGAAATGGAAGGAAGTGGTATGGAATTCAGTGGGATTTTGCTTGACTGGATGTGTATTGCTTGCATTCTGAGGCTGCACCTCCAGATCCACTTAATATAAGTCACATCAAGCACAGTGGAATTTACTTTGGAGTTAACTGGCTTCTCCAACCTAATGCCCCTTCAAAAACCTTGGGGCAACTGGCAATCTATCTAGGAATTATGGAATCTGAGGGCCCCAGGCTGAGGAAGGATCAAATGAAAAGTTGCTTTGGTCTCTCTTCCTCAACCTATTTAGGGAGTAATTATTCATTTTAGCAAATCCTTCCCCATTGGGTGCCTTCCAGATGTGTTGGACTACAACTCTTAGCATCTGTGGCATGAACTGACTAGCCACAATGAAGCTAGTGCAGCCCAACACATCTAGAGGGATGAAAAAACTGAGGGAGGAATAAGGCAGCCAAAGGACCTCAGGTTCAGGCAGTGGCCTTCCAGGGAAGATGAGAAAGGAACCTCTTCAAAATCTTGAAGAGCCACTGACAGAGTGGGAGACAGCTTCTTATGCCCATTATCACCCTACTCATAACACTACAGTTCTTCTACCACTGAATAAATCCACAATCTCTTAACATTTCTGACAATACCAGCACTGATTGTATGGGACTTCATTTTGAATAAACAAATCCTCCAAGGGGAGAACATGCACTGCTCTAGTCCCTTGGAGTACAAGATGTCTCTTCTGTAGTTTTGCTTAGAAATTAAAAGAACAGTCCGAAGGACTGACGAGGAGAAATGATGTGGCTTCCCTTTCCCTCATGCAGGCATTTTCTCAGAACAAACCACAACTGACTTCCATGGGATGTTTCCATCTTCTAGCATCACCTGGGCATTATTGAGATGATGCAAAGCCTGTTTTTATTAATGTGAGCACAACGATGGTTGGTTTGAAATGAAACCTTGCCTCAAAGGTATGCATCCATGTACACACACAAATGACTCATATTCATTTTCTACAAATGGAAAACAATGGTATCTCTCAAAACGGGCCAAACCACATGACTATTTTGGCTCAGGAGAGAGGTGGCATGGGGAATTGATGATGCCAATACTATGCAGTTAAATTCTCATTGGAGAGAAAGTAAAAGTGATGGCCCCTTTTTTCCCCACCTAATTTTAGGGTGTTTTGTTATTAAAAAGTGAAAAGTAATCAGCAGGGACTTGTATGAGGCATTTTCTACTGGAATCATACTGGAAGAGTCTTAAGTCTTGGGCACTTGAAAATAATTATACATGCAGATAGGTGTGAAACTGGATTCCAAGTGTGGCTATGAAAGGGCTCCAAAACCATGCTTTGAAGCACTGCAGTACAGCTGAGCTTTCCTTAAAGCATCTTCTAGCATCAGCCAGGCATTGCCACTTCTCACTACTGTGATATCAGCACACCAACAGCTGGATGGATCTAGAAGATGCTACACATCACATGTGGGGTTCTTTCTTTGCTCCCATTACTTGCATTACCAAGACATCCTTTTTCAGTGTCAGCTATGACCTTGCATTTCTAAGTGCAGTGCGCTCATTGTATTGCTGGGCTTTGACCACAAGAGGTTCATTAACCTGAGCAGCTTCAATGTCACCAGAGTACTTCCATGAACATGGGGAAAATGGAGCTCAGCCCTTAATCAGGAGCTCTCCAGATAGTTTAGGATAGTGATGCCCCATATTCCAAACCATACAGCCAGACTGACCATCTGAGAGTTCCAACACATCCAGAAGGCACTCAGGTGAGGAAGACTGTTGTTGACCGATAGGCACTTGAAGGAAAGCAACCTTGTTTCCTCTTTGGGGGGACAAAAGAACTGTGCCATTTCTCTGACCTGGAAGATTTGCACAGTGATGTCCTGCAAATACAAAGAACCCAGAATGTAGTTCTGTATTTGCAAGGTTTGTTAAACCATGGCTCACAAACCATAGCTCATGTGAACCTAACATAACACATGATACTTTAATAGGGTGCCCTGGTCCACACATCACACTAGACCATATATGCTGGATTCCAGTGAACCATAAAATAGTTACCACATTTTAGCCTAGGGTATTCTGTGTGTCATGAAAACCCAGTAAATTAGTGGAAGTGTTATTGTTTTTTTCCCCTCTTCCCCCTCCCTCCCTCCCTCCCTTCCGTAATCCCCCAGAGTCACAGTGTTTGAATAGGGCAGCCACATAAATTTTTTAAATAAATAAAATTATTTAAAAACCAGTGTTTCTCCAGTAAAGAACAGCTCAGATGCTCATGGTGGGACCACAGCCATTATTGTTTTATTTGTTTTAGCTTAGTATCTTGTGCAAATACAGCCACTGTCAATCCTATTTTCATCCCCTCCCAAAAATTTTAGGGCAGCACTGTGGACCCTTCCTCACTTTATTTTTCCAGGCAGCCAGGATGTGACTGTTTTAATAACATCTAATGAGCTACAGGACTGAATGGTGATCCGCACATGGATTGTCCTGGCCCAGGGCAACCTGTGGCTAGGCCAGAGCAACCATGGTGTAATGCTACTTTGCTTTCAATTCCAGGCCACACCACAGTTCTTGATAACTCTCGCTGCATGTAATAACCTTGTACATTAGGAGAAGTACGTCTGCTCAACTTCTTTTTCTGGTTGAGCCAGTTTTTTCCATCTACAGAGAGTGTTGTCTTATTCTGATTTAAATTATGAGGAAGGATTTTTCTACATATGCAATCAAGAATATTATAGACAACAAATCAATTCACTTCTACCACCTTTTAATAACTGACAAAGGGCAAAGATGTCCTGTGGTCAACCAAAAACCAAGCACAAGGACAGTAGTGAAAGGATGCTGAAGGCTTTGTATTAGTTCGGGTTGACCTCACCTACTGTATATCCTTTCTAAACGCACCAGACTAAACTACCAATGGAAACCAAGCCCCCTCCCCACCTTTAGATTCCTCTGTCTCAAGTTCAGCTGGCACAGATGTTGCTCAGCTACAAATTCTGCCACTCTAAGATGCAGAAGCTGTTGTTCAAGAACATCTGGGGTGGGGGGGCAGAGGTTTTCCACTTCTAATTGTGTTGAAGAGTGAATATCGACACCTGCAGACTATACTGTTGAAATCCCCTCTTCCACACAAGAAGTAAAAAGTGAAGGCATGGTCATCTTTTGCTCTGGAATAGCCTCGATTCAGAGCTGTGAGAATGACTGGAAGATCTGTTTGCCTCATATACATGCAAGGTTGTCCAGCTGATATGCTACACATTATTATAGTCCTCTTTTAATTGAAAAAGCAGTTTGGTTTGGTTTGGTTTGGTTTTCTAAAACGCTAATTTATACAACATTTAAAATTCTCAATACTTTTCAAGGAGGGAATTGGATCCTCCAACGGGAAGCCATTGGCCCATGGAGATCATCAGGGTCCTATTTTGGGATTGACTGACAATCTCTTTGAACTGCTGCAAGCTTAAACACACTTTTCGGATTTATTTCCAAATAAATATGCCTGTGTGGATTGCCCTGTCAGCCAGGGTATTTAAACAGGCATGACATGGATAGCATAGCATACAGAGATGTTCTGAAATGGTTTAAGTTCAAGTCGATTTAATGTCCTGATTATTGTGACCTCATTCTTATAGTGTGTGTTTGTGGAGGCAAACCTTTGTGTATATCTATAAACAGGGACTCTGCTTAATGCAGATGGTCTCTAGCCATATTTCTTAGCTTACTCCCATGTATATTTATTTGTTGCTGAGGGTAAGCAAGGCTTATTCTCAGAGTTCGTAGCATTTTGCCTAGATCTATGGTGTAAGCGCTGCTTAATACCCTGATACATACATCTCTTAAATATGTGCACATAAAGCACAAGTTCAGGCCAAAAAAGGGAGAGCGACGCGGTAGTGCTGATCTCGGCAGGTGTTGAGTCCAGCCTGCCTCGTCCTCAAAGGCAGGCCCATTGATTCCAATGCAGTGGAGCAATTAGCTAATGTTAGGCTTGACTGAAGGCTGGAAGAAGTGCACAGTATTGACTCCCACATACTGTATCGTCAGCCAGCCCTGCTGCATTGGTGGTGGTGGGGGCTTGCTGGACTTATTTTGCCCAGGTTCTGCCCTCCCCGCGCCAGTCCTTCAACCAGAAAGCGCCCTCGATGCCCTGGATCTGCCCGCTTCTCCCAAGGATTCTTCTTGCGCCTCCAGCGACAACTTGATGCAAAGCCAAACATCAGCAGGTGAACAGTTTCCCCTCCTGAGTGCGAGTGCGGGTTGTCGCTTGCTCATATGAGCCCATTAAAGGTATTGGCATCATCTCCGACCCCCCCCCCCCCGGTAAACTTGGAACGAGTTGAAATCTTCCCCTAACTTTTCACCCTCCAGATGATGGAGAAGAGAGCCGGTTTTCGAGCTGACAGCTACTTGCACTGAGGTTGAATTCGGTGGGACTTAATTTTGAGGATGCACAACCCGCGATGGGAAGGCCCTGTTCCTCTCTGGGCTGAGGTTCCGCGTTGAGCCGTGGCTTACTGAATAAACCACGGTTTGCTGAGCTGGGTTCACCACTCCCGCCAGGCCTAAGCAAACCGTGTGGGCTTGGCCCGAGGTGGGAGCGCTTCAACCCCAGCCCGTATCTCCCCGCCGTATCTCCCGAGTGCCCCCCAACCCAGGCGGGGGCACCTTCTTGCCCGGGATTATTTGCCTCCCTTCCCAGCCTACCAAGGTCGTCAGCGCTGGCGAAAAGAGCGCCGAGGAACAATAGCTTCATTTGAGACGATATTTTACAGACGTTTGGCGATCAATACGAGCTGCTGTATTATGCCGAGCCAATCTGTTAATACTCTTAATGGGCTTCTCGTTCCTTTTGCACACTCTGCGCTACGTCGATAGAGCAAAGTGATTATGAAAGAGACACTTGCAGAAGAGGCGGGGCGGCGCGTCTGGGAGGGGAGAGCGGAGGAGCCCATCCCTGGGTTGAATCCCCCGAGGAATCATCCTTCCCGTCCCCTCCCCGCCCCGCGACCTCGGGGTTTGCCTGCGCTCCCTTGGCCAACTTTTTTTTCCCTTGGAGTTCTCCGTCTTTATTCTCCTGGCGTAATTTTTCCGCCCTTCCCATATTGGCCGGAACTTGAAAAGCCAAGAAGATACAAATAAAAATGCTGTAATGAAATCAAAGCCACCCGAGGCACGACCTCTTCTCCCCTCCCGGAGCAAACGAGATGCTTCAAACAAGTACCAACCTCTTCAATTGCTGCTGCTGCTGCTGCTACAACGGAGCGACGCCCGCTTGTGCCTCGCCTCGCCTCGCGGCCTCTGCTCTGTGTTCTAATCTCCGCTGCGAAGGCTCTTCCCTCGCCAGCTCGGATGGCCGGGGAAGTTTTATAACTTGGCGCTGCTGTTTGCTAAACACAGCAATTCTCTATTTACGCCTAAATAAAAGAAATACATGTGTGTTGCAAATACAAACACCAAGCGAGGTCTGTTCGCTCCCGCATCGGAGAAAGGAGAGGGAGGCGGCAAGAGAGAGGGGCCGAGTGGAGCAGGGGAGGGTGAAAAATGGTATCTCTCTCTTGCAGAGATTTGTCATTTCAGCAATAAACAGAAGTGGCGGAGGAATGGCTGCAGGTTAAGAAAAGCCTTTGAATTGAGACCAAACAGCCTTGTGTTGGTGGTTTCCAAGATACTGTTTTGAACCATTTCTGAGGGTACAGTTCACTGGAATGACCACTTCCAATGATGATGTTGATGATGATGATGATGATGATAATAATAATAATAATAATAATCTCAGTTTAAAGGAGGGGCTGTTTTTAGTAGGTGTTTTGTATGTTAAATTTTTCTGGGCACTTTCATGATTTCTTGTGTCCTGGACAAGATGGACAAAAATATTAGTTTAGCTGGACCAAGAGTTTCCTTTTCTTTCTTTGATTTATATGATCATCCAACTAGCCAAAGCATTGGTTAGAAGCATAAAAACAAAATACAACAAACATCTAGAACAGAAAAATAGAGTAACTGGATAGCCAAGGCCAACCATTGCATATTCCATTCAAGATCTTTCAGTTCTGGACAGCTTCATCCCATGCTCTGGCCCAATGCCTGGGGGAAAGAATCAGAATTTCAGAACCTTGTAGAAGATCAACAGGGTTGGGATCAGCCAAATCTTGGAGCGGTGGGCGGTGGGGGGAATGTTATTCCACGAGGCAGGCACTGGGACAGAGAAGGCATGCCTCTTGAGCCCCACCAGGTGTCACATATATTCACTTTTCAAGATGGCCCCTTCTGCTGGGTCTGGTGGGATGGGCAGACATAACTGAACACAGGTTACAAATAAACCAGCCCATGAACCATGGAGGGCTTCCTAGGTGGTGACTAGAACCTTGAATTGCACCCAGAAGCCTATAGGGAGCCAGGGAAGCTCACAAAACAGTGGTGGTACATGAGCGAACAAAGGGATATGCCTTGTGTGCTGCATTCTGGATCAAATGCAGCTTCCAGGTGGTTTTCAAGGGCAGCCCCATGTAGAGCGCATTGTCATAGCCCAAATGAGAGGTCACCAAGCCGTGAGTGACTACAAACAGGCTCTCCCCATCCAGGAAAAGGCACAATTGGTGTGGAAGATAGATTTATGCAAAGGTCCTCCTGGTCACAGCTGCCATTTGTTCTTCCATTCTGATTCAGCAATTTGGATTCACACATCATACCAAGCCATGACTTATTATATAAGCCACATTTGGCTGGATTCTCATTCTACACGAAACCAACTTCTTAAACCACAGTGGCTGAATTCCCCTACTGCTCTATACCACAGCTTTTCTGTGACTTAGCACAATGTGAGAACCCAGCCAACATTCAGACTCAGGTTAACCAATCCTACTGCAGTGTTCACCTTTCCTCTAAAAAGAAAAGGTCAGTAAAATTTCCTGTATAAGAGTGCTTCTGAGAATATTCTGGCTTCCACAGGTGAGCACCACGCACTCCACGCCAGCACAAATATGCATAGAAAAGGCTCTTTTGTGCAAGAAGTAACTTTTTGCCCTTTCTGTCAAAGAAGAATCACTCGCCACATAAAGTCCGAGAGACCTCGCCTAGACCGAGCACCAATTGGACTCAACATGATCCATCCTAAAAAAATATACCCCACAAAGTGCTATTCATTCACAGATGCATCTCAGCAGAATTTGGAGCGATTGCGCTTGGGGTCCATTTCTAAGGACAGGCCAGAGGAAGGGGAGAATCGCGAAATTTGGGGCATTTCAGAGCGAAGCGAAATGCAACGCTGAAAGACTGCCAAGGGTTGTCCCACAGCCTCTTCAGAGCTGTGGGGTTCGCTGTGTGGTGGATTGTAAAGTCCGGGGGGCGGGGTGAGGCGGGGAGAGAGGAAGACTGGAGGAAGGCGGAGCACGGCTCGTTGGCTATTATCTCTGCAAGAACTCCCCGTAGTTTAGCACAACCTGAGCAAAAGTTTTCCTACCAAAGCAGGACTAATCTACCAAGTTTAAGGAAATTAAGAGGAGGGGGAAGTAGAAGGAGGAGCAGGCAAGTTCCTTCATGCTCAGGTGCCCGAAAAGCCAACTGCTCTCGCCCCCCAATAATCTAAACGCTGGGAGAAGTTCTCGATAGTCCCCGTGTTGAAATTTTAGTCCACCCCGACGCTTGGGGGAAAGTTTGTAGCCGACAGCAGCGGCAGCAGGTGGAACATATAAAAGCAAGATAAAGAAGATGGGGTACAAGTTGCACAACAAGCTGTGCTCGCATCCAACTGGTCCTTTCTCGACTGAGTAAGGGCAGAGTGAGCCAGGAACCGTTTTTGAAGGCACTAACCACAAATAGAGAAGTTATTTTTCCCTGCGTTTGATAACATTGCGACCTGGTACTAGCCAATAGAAGGGGGCTATTTGCTATTGCAACAGGCTATTTTAATGGATTGCTCGTGGCTTGGCCCAAAGTTAGTAATGCAAACAGCCAAAAGGCATCCCCATGTTTGTAGGCGACACAAGGAAGATCGTATTTTGACTCCGAATTTCTGTTTATTTTCCATTTATCACGCAGGCCAAGAGGTTTCAATTCCAAACGAAAGGAAAATAAATTGTTATCTTTTTCATTTTCTTTCTTTTTAATGAAACCTTGCCTCAACTGTATACATACATATATACACGAAAATTATTCATGCCAGTTTTCTATAAACGGAAAACGATATTATCTCTCAAAGCGGGCCAAAAAGGAATTGTACTAATTAGCACACGCCCTGAACCAGTTCAGTTCGAAAGAGGCATGGCGGGGGATCGCCAATGTCAACCCTATGCCATTAGGGGTTTTTTGCAGAGAACATGATATGCCCCTCTTTTCCAGTGACGGGGCGTTCTGAGTTCATTAAAAAGCGAATCTGAAGGATTTGTATGAGGCGAGGCGTACCCTACCTCGGTCAAGCAGGAAGAGCCTGCTTTGCGCGCTTAAAAACATTCAGGCACACCAACGGGAGTGAAATTGGGTTTCAAATGTGGCTATGAAAGAGCTCCTACCCACGGGGACTCGTGGCTTTGGGACGCTACGCCTGAGCGGATCCTCAGCCAAACTGAAGTCTGCAGGTGCTTTTGGCCCTGCTCCCTCGGCACGCTCCTGCCAAAGCGCCAAGCCACACCTGCGCGGCTCTGCCAAGGAGCTACTGAGCCGATCCTCGCTGGAAGGGTCTCGGCCAATCGGAGACCGGCGACGGAATTTTCTCGGGGTTCGGGGTTCTGAGTTCGAATGCTGAGCCGGGGGAAGGAAAGCCGCCCGCGTTCCACCGGGTGCACAATACAGAGTCCACTCCCCTCCGCAGAATGGCTACAAATCAATTCCCCCTCCCCCCCGCCGCCTTTCTCTGTCTCTTATCTGTGACGCGTGAAAGGTTTTAACTCCTTGTTCTCTGTGAATGATGTAATCGCTCATCTAACCACCACTAACCGCTGGAGTGGGAAAAAGGGCTTTCTTTCTCAAGGAACCCGCAATAGAGAGCCTTGATGCTGCAACAATCTCCCCCTCTCTATTTTTAAAGGAGCACTTTCCTCTGCAGAATAAGAAGCCCTTCCAGCATCACCACCGCTCTGTTCCAACGAGTGGGCGGCTATATGAAATCTATTATTATTATTATTATTATTATTATTATTATTATTATTATTATTATTATTATTATTATTATTTCTGGAACGGAAACTTCTGATAATCGGTTTGATCGAAGTTTCCTGATTCCATTTCTTGCGTAGGATGGATTCGGAGACCAGAGAGTCTTGGCCTGGACGTTTAGGCAGTTTTCCCTGGCAGGCGTAGAGAGAGAGGTCTTACTCTTGGTTTTTGAATGGATTAACTGGAACAGAAACATTTACCTGAGACTAATGCAGGGTAAGTGCTAAGATCAGACGGCTCTCCACGAACGTGCAGGGCCAGAAAATGCTTACAGGTCCCGGCAAAAGTCTGGTCAGGTCTACGGAGGTAGGAAAAAATGCTTCAGCAAAAGCCTTCGCTGCGCTGGCAAACCTTGCCGCTGTTTCCTTTTTAAGAGAACAAAGGCTCCTCTGTCTCTGGCGGTTCACCGAGGCCCTCGGAGCCCGTGGGCGGGTTTGTGTGTCCCGCCACATTCAACACACCTGTTCTCTCCGATTTCCCTGCCTCCCATTAACAACCTTTACACACACATACACCCACCACACACCCACCAGGGGCTTCATACTTAACGAACAGGTCTTCTTTATTTGCTCCCCCTTTCAACCAAGACATTGATTTATAACAATTTTAATCATTGTTTTAAAAATAGGAATGATCTCTGCTAGAGTGGCGGGCGGGGCAGGCATAGCAGAAGCCAGGGACAGACAACAGGTGAGAAAGACACGGGCGGGGAAAGTAGAGATCGCCACTCAGGCTAAAAGCCACGCACTCCTTGAAACTGACAAGAAAACTGTACAAAGTAGCAAATAAATTACAATTCGCCAGAACAGACTGATTGTCCATCACTTAAAGCGCCCGACATCCCCGACTTCTTTCGAAGTTTGGAGTCTCGCAGCGACTGCGCTTAGTCCTTCCCCTTTGCACTGTCTCCTCTCTTTATTTTGTGCACTTCCCCCCCCCCCTCACGAAGATCATACAAAGCAAAATAAACGGTACCTTTCCTCTCCTCTCCTACACTACCCACCCACACCCCTCAACCCATCCCACAGTGCTTTCAGAATTGTTCAGTATTGCACAGGTCAAGGAGCTTTAATCCGATGAGCTTTCTGAACAAGGAGAAGAAGAAGAGGAAGGTAGGTAAAAGAATTAGTCTCTCAGCAATGTCTTTGGAGAGGGAGGGAGGGAGGGAGGGAGGGAGGGAGGGAAGGAAGGACAGGACCCATCCGGAATCAAATAAAATAAATTGAATAAATAATAAGGTTAAAAGTGTGCATTGTGAATCTCTGAAACAGTAAAGCTTCCTTCCACCCTGGAGGTTGCCCAGAATTTGGAGGCTGGGAGTGCTTTCGTACAACCGTTCCTTTCGAATCCCACCCGATCCCTAAGGGCGAGGGCCGGGGGGGGGGGGAGGGATTCCCATGAACCAGGTTCCCCCTTCTCCACTGCTTTCAAGGGACATTTGGCACCATCTGGAGAAAAGGGCAACTCTCTTTCCCCTCTTCCCCCTCCCCTTCCCCCGCGCTTCCTATTGCCCTTTCCGCACCCTCGCCTCAATTTAACAAAAAGCTACCGTGAAATTAGACTTCTAAACACACAAAGGACAGCCCCCGCTCCCCTGTCACCCCCCTTTCTATGGAGCCCAGATTCTGGTTCCTGCTGGTTCTTCCTTCTTTTGCTTTTCTTTTCAAAATGTTCTGGTTCTTCTTAACGTTTGCCTCCTTTCAAAGGGTAAGAACGGAGGAAGAAGCTGGCTCTCCGTTCGGCCTGGGCGTCCTTGCAAGAGTCGCTGCCGCCTCCCAGTTGCTCTTGGTGGGGGAGCCGAACCGTGCGCCTGGAAAGGAGGCCTGGCTGGCTGCGCCACAACGGAGGACGGCTCTTTCCTCTCCTAGGGTCGCTCAGCCCCGTTTCTTCTGTCCGCCCGTCTGTCCATCCATCCATCCATCCATCCTTCCCTTTCCTGCCTCTCTCCCCCCACCCCCGGCCTCTCTGGCTCTCACTCCCTCCCTCGGCCTCCCCAAAGGGTCCAGGCCCCGAGGAGTTCTGCGCAGTTCTCAGACGGGCCGCAGAAGCGGCACCGAGGTGACCACTGGGTGCGAGTAGTAGACCGGGTGGGGAAAGGTGAGCAAGGGCTGGCTGACCGGCGCACTGGCCGCCCCCGCTGCCCCCGCCGGGCCCCCGCCCCCGTCGGCCCCGGCGCTCTCATGGTAGAGAATGGGCACCCGAACGATGCGCTGGGCGGCGGCGTGGCTCAGGTTGGCCGCCTCCAGCTCGGCCGCCAGCTGCCGCTTCCACTTGTTGCGCCGGTTCTGGAACCAGATCTTGACCTGCGTCTCGGTCAGGTGGAGCGAAGCGGCCAACCCGGCCCGCTCGGAGCTGCTCAAGTAGCGCTTCAAGTCGAAGGTGGATTCCAGCTGGAAGACCTGGCTGCGCGAGAAAACGGTGCGCGTCTTCTTCTTGCGGCAGGGCGGCTTCTTCTCCGGGCTGCCCGCCTCCGGCTCGCGCTTGGGCCAGTCCTCGGCGCCGCTCTCCTCCTTCTTGGCCTCCTCCGAGTCGCTCTCCTCCAGGATGATCTCGTCGGGACTCTTGGAGTCCAGCGCCTTCTCGGCCTTCAGCGACGGCTCCTCCGGGGAATCCCTGTCTGTGCCTCCAGAGGCCGGCGAGGAATCTCGGAGCAGGCATTTCTCCACCGAAGCTGGAGGAAGCAAACCGCACAAAAGGCAGAGTCAAGCGCCCAGCCTCACAACGGGCTCCCAGACCCCCGCCTTGGCTCCCATGCCCTGGCCCTAAACCGGTGTCCTGGAGCCGCTTGGCACTCCAAGTGCCCAAAGACACTTGGGAGAGAGAGTGCACCGGCTGGCATCCAGGGGGAATCGAGTTCCCTCTCCCACACGAAACGCCCCTCATCTACTTCTCCCGCCACTTCTTCAAGGTTCTAGTGGCACATAGAGAACACAGAAGGTCGTGACTGAGTTTTCTGGATTATAGTCCAGTCCATGCAAGGATTCCCCCAACCTTCCTCGCCCTCCAAGGAGATTGCAACCACGGGCACGTTTGCTTGGGGAGTAAGCCGCACCGCAGACGACACTAAAGCCTCCTAGCTTACTCAGTCCTATAGCCTAAAACTCGGGAGCGAGCGAGTCCCGAATGATTTTTGAGCAACTTATTTCATGTAATTGAGTTTAGGATTGCAGCAGTAGATGGAAAAGCCCAGTTTAAGAATGCGATCCTAAATGCCCGGATTCTGAATATCCAAAATCAGCGCTTCCCTTCCCCAAAATACGTTGGCATTTCGGAAAGGGATTTATTCAGCAACCGTTTTTGGCACGCTCCCTTCAAATCGCGATTATTTTGACGAGATTTACTTCTAAATGAGTATGGAAGAAGGAATCCGCCAAGCTACCAGCTTAGAAGGCATCAGGGATTCCTCTTAATAAACTTAATGGAAACCAGGCTTTCCAGGGTGACCCTCAAATTAACGAAGCAGTAATAGAAACAGAGAGAAATTAATCCCTTTTAGTTGATCCTCCCCCTTCTTTCCCTCCCACCCTGGCCGTTCTCTGGGCCAGCACCCAGAAGCCAGAAGTGTAAGAAGAGACCTTTCCCTTCCCAGCTGACCCGAGAAAGCCCCACTGGCCAAGGGAAGTTAGGATTCGCCCCATTTAAAGTGGGGGGTGGGGAGCAGAAGACCCTCCGGAGGAACCTTGTTGATTCAAGGCAAAAGTTGGCTTGGGCTTGGGCTTCCTCAGGAACAGCCCTCCGATTCCCCGGCTCGTTGGAAGGGTGGAAAGACGCGGGACGACGTTCGCCAGTACCTTCCGGCCTAGGCAGGTGCCCTCCCGCGGAAGTCAAGCTGTACGGATACCACCAGGCAGGGGACCGCTCCAAGTAGTGGGCAGGCAGGGCAAACCTCTGAGCCGGGATCTCGAAGCGTGGGAAGGCGAGGTCCCCCATCTGCGAGAGGGCGAAGCCGGCCCCCTCCAAAGCCCCCTTGGAGGCCGGAGGGAACAGCGCCCGCGTCTGCTTGGAAGGCGCCTTGGGGTGATCCCCATTGAGCAAGTTCTTGATGGAGAAAGGCGACTCCTTGGGCGGCGCTACCGACGGCGCTGCTGGCGGCTGCGCCTGGCTGCCGGGGGCGTCCTGGCTGGTCTCCGGCATTTTTCTTCCTTGCCTTGGCCCCCTTTCGGGACAGCGTTCACACTGCGCTTGGGAGTTGCTCCGAATTGGCCGATGGCATCAGGGAAGGAAGGAAGGAAGGAAGGAAGGAAGGAAGGAAGGAAGGAAGGAAGGAGCCCAGCCCGACCTCACCCGGTCCCCCGACACTCTACACGGCAAGCAGCAAGGGCGGCCGCCTCTGCCGCCGCCGCCGCCACAACCGCTGCTGCGGTGGTTTCTCCTGCGTCAATCCGGCGCCAAATGCTAATGCTGAAATCCAAATGTCATCCCAAGTTAACTGTTGGGAGTACGCGGAGATTGGGCGCGCAGAATGGCAAGCGGCAGCGGGCAGGGCAGGGCAGGGCAGGGCGGCGGCTGGGCCCCAGGACTCCCCCGGTCCCTCTAGGCAGGGCAGAGAAGAGTGAGCTAGTCAGCCAGCGGGAGAGGAGGCGAGAGGCAGACGCCCCCCATTTGCCCAGGCACACTCTGTCTCACGCACACGCGTCCCCCCCCCCCCCGGCGATCCACGCCCCCCTTCGATTTGGTCCTTTGCCTCCAGGCTAGGAGAGCTCGCCTCTTATTGGCTTTAGATAGTCCAATTAGGCAGCAAATGAGGAGCGGGCTATTAGCACAAAAGGATATTGGCTCAAGCGAAGCGGCGCTCCAAGAACAAGGAGGGGAACAGCTCGGATCCCACAAAGCATCAGCCTCCCCCGCAATATCTCCCTCCCTCTATATCTCAGCCACAGACCCCCACCCCACCCCTCCCCAGCTTTTTCGGTCCCCACAAACTCTCGCGCTCCGCAGCAGAGAGAGAAAAAGAAAGAGAAAAGCGGGTAGCGCGGGCTTAGCCAACCTGCCCCTTCTCAGAAGCGAGGAAGCGCTGAGCTGCCCTGCCTTGGGTTCCTTGAAGAGCCCCGTTGCCTTTTCTCGGAAGAAGCTGGGACTCGTCCGTGTCTCTGAGAGCGACGCAGTCCTTGAAGGGCTTCCGAAAAAAAAGGGGGGGGGGCGCAACTCGGTGACGAAAGTCGCTGGAGTTTTTGTCCAGCCGGCGCGGAAGCTCCGAATTCAAACCCGGCACCCGCCGGTCCCGTGCCTCTTTCCCGGCCTGGCTTGCTTGGCGCAACTGGAGGGGGAAAGAGCCCGGCGGGGTGCGATCTTCCCCAAAGATTCCTTGATGCGAATTCATAGAGAGCGCGTCGAAGCGGTCTATGGAGCTGGAGTTTTCCCCGAGAGACAGACGTGGGCGAGACCAGGATCCAGAGCAATCCAGACTCCATCCAGACCCTGTTCGTCGCCAGACCAAACGGCACCAACGCTTGGGACCGAAGAGAGAGAGAAAGCACGCCTCAGACTCCAAAGCCGCTTTTGCGGGCGATCCTAATGTATCTGGGATTGAACGTCAGTCTCGGCAGGAAGACCCTCGGTGGGAAGGGAAGACTGGCATCACAACACTCCGGAACCTGGCTGAAGATCTTGCATCCATTTAAAACTCAGATCTCGATCGTTGTGGGAATTGTTTTTCTCTCTCCTTTTCTCACAATTTTGGGGAAAGAGCCAAGTTTGGTTCCTAAATTCAGACCTTTCAAAAGCCCCCACTCCTTACCTCTTAGCTTAGGGACCTCCAAAACGTCTCGTTTAAAAAGGTGTTATCATCAACATCGTCATTACAACAGAAACTCCGGTTATGGCCACGGCACAAGCTCACTTTCACCAACCTCACTCATTTATCTTGAACACGAGTTTTGCAGATTTGGGGGTTATTCCTTCTCCCAGAAATTTTTGGGAGAAATGTAAAGGATTGATTATGCAGAGAACTGAGCAAAAACAAATCGGGGGTGGGGGTGGGATTTCCTTGTGCTTAAAAATAAAGCCATTCTCCTTAAAAATTCCAGCACACATCTAATTTCTTAAACAGTTTGGAATGTTTTGTTCTCAAGAGTTAAGTTAAATCAAGTGGTTGGTAGGAAGCTGATACTTAGCATCTGAATCAACGCACTTAATTTCCCACCTTCCTTTCTTGCTTTATATATTTATAATTATATTTATATTTTCCATATGGAAGGGCCTTCTCAGTAGTGGCTCCCTCCTTTTGGAACATCATTCTCCCAGATAGAAGATTGGCCTCCTCTTGCTTCAGAGTCAGTCAAGTGGCTGGTATCAATGTGTTTGTTGCCGTGTGTGTGTGTGTGTGTGTGTGTGTGTGTGTGTGTGTGAGAGAGAGAGAGAGAGAGAGAGAGAGAGAGAGAGAGAGAGAGAGAGAGAGAGTTGGGCAGCCTTATAAATCTATTAAATAAATAAATAAATAAATAGGTTCCCAGGAGACCCTTGTAACCTGTCCTTCACCGTTCCAAACACAGAAAGCTTGGTCACGTTTTTTGTGTATCTGCCCTTACGTAAACTTCTGCTCCGGTCCAGATAATGATAATGGTGATAATGATAACATCACCAGCAACAAAAACAGTAATAAAGAGAACCACATTGTCATCTTGAAAAAAAAGAAATGTTAAATGACTGTATATCCCACCACCCCATCCCCAACTCTCCCCAGAATAAGGGAGGTTTAAAGTAAGCTTTCAAAGCCAAGAAAGAGAAATAAGGCTGGATGAGAGAAACAGTTTATTGGTGCTTCAGTTTCTTCCAAAAATTAAGTGTGGTCTTCACAACTTTAGATGCCTTGAGACTGAAAATGGGACATCCATAGGTCCCACTTTTAACTTTCCCTGATAGGAAAGAGTTAGGCAGAATGAAACAGGAAGGAGAAGGAGGAGGAGGAGTTTGTTGGTTCTTTATTTATTTTATATTTATTTATTTATCAAATTTTATCAAATTTTATAACCACCCATCTCCCTCCCAAGGAGGGACTCTGGGTGGTTTACAATAAAATAAAATACTTTATTTGTATGGATAATTCTTGTAAAATTGCACTGATGGATGGTGCTGAATAAGAAATAAACGCATTAACAAGAAGAGATCCCTGTGTGAGCCCTCACTGAGGAAATGGCTGTTTTCTATAGCTTAGGAGATGCAAACCAAATTGAGGCATTCTGTCTTCCTTTAACAGACATCTTTCCAGATAGGAAATATGACTTTTTCCCCTTTTCAGATAGATCACCAATGTAACCTTGGGCTGACAAAATTTGATCCCTGCCCTCCTCTCCATGTGGGACATTCCTCATGAATAAAGTCACCGTGGATTGGATTCACTATGTCAAAGATTGTACCAATAGCTTGCAGCCTAATGCCCCCTTCCCTAAGATGAAGCCCTCTCAAAATACGTAGGGCTTGCTTCAGAACCCTGTGTAGGGTCATACCGTTCACCATGTTTGGCACGTATTGTTTTTGAATGGCATTTCCAGCACTTCGTGGAGCTCCTGTGTGGGATGGGGAATTTATTATTTAAGGCTGTCTCCCAGCGCGTGGGTCCACTCCCTCTGTAAAACTAAAGTACACAGCGCCCTCTGTTGATCTTTCCTTTGATTAAAATAGCTGCCGCTGTATGCATCTGTTTCAAAATAGATTGAGACAAACTGCTGAACGGGAAGAAACTACCATCAAGATCCACAACGAAGATCCTAAAGATAAGCGTGAAATTGTGTATGTCTGTGTATGGGTATGTGTGAAGTCAAAATGTTTTTGGGAACAGGGGGTTGCTTAGTTTGGTCCAAGCAAAAATCAAGCACACTGTATTAAAATCCATAGCTAGATAATACTTTCTTAGGACCAACCAAAATTTCACAACATTTTTGGATGTGGGATTTTTCAACCCACGGGTCAACCTAGCAACCACTGTTTTTTATGTACCTTAAGAATAGCAACTTTTTCTTCCAGGTTTAGGCCATAACCCCTTTGCTAGATTTTAACATGCAAGATGTTTCTTAGTTGTGAATGAAGCAGTGTGTACCAGTCCATAGTTTTTGCCACAATAAAGCATTTAATGGATTCTGCTGTTATAGAAAACCTAAATAATGTAATCCCCTGACAATCGGCTCACTATCAAGCCTTAACGAGGTCAATGAGTCTTATTTCCAAAGCAGTGCATGTAAATTTGCAGCTATAGCATACAATCCTAGGTGTATCTACTCAGAAGCAGGTCCTTTTCAGTTATTCCATGGTCAGGATGTTTTATAGAACAATAAAAGAGCAGAAATGGCCTTCCTCTATCTAGTTCCTCTCAGGTTCGTTGGACTTCCATCATACCTGGGGAATGGAAGTCCAATATTTTGTTTGGTGATTGGGAAAGCTCGAGTCAATCTTGTACAGTATGGTTCTTGGTTTTCCAACAGTCACCACTTATTACTGTTTCAAAGGAAATCAAGCTATCTGAGAGCCTTGTGTCCGATTAGAAGGAAGAAAGTGGTCCCTCCTTCAGGCCCAGGAGATGAGCATCTTTATGGAATGTTTATGGCTGAATGGAGCGGGTAGTGGTCCATGAGTGTTTTTATTTCCAGGATTTCTGAAGAACTAGTGACAGCTCTTGAGCTGCAATCCTGGACCCAGGAACAGAATATTACACTATTTGCTGCAATGGGGCTGAAGCTTTCCTATTGCGGTAAAAACATTTAGAGCATGTTGCCTTGTTTTCATTTTTTGAGCAAATGCCATACAACCTGTGATGACACAACAACGTTGAAGGTGGGAAAAGGGAGATTAGTTTTGCCTTTGTGATTGACTACCTCATTTTATCTCAAACCCAATATGAATTTCTCCTAGTGTTTTCTTTGCTGGGGAGGGGGAGTGTGGGAAGAGAAAAAGAAGCATTATGATTGTGATTCATTTCCATTCATTTCTAATGTAACTATGAAAATGGCCATTAACTAACCAAATAATATGCACCACACACCTTTCCTTTTTTTGCCTTTTTCTATGTCCCCCACACCTCCACCCCACTCCAAAAAGGTTATTCTGGATTACCCTCCCTTGTTCTGGACTACAACTCCCACCATATCCAGATCTCCTGGAACCTAAGTCTCAAAGAGAATCTGTTTCTCTGAGTTAGGTCCGTAGCAAAATCAAATGGTTATTCATAGCTTTAATCAATCAATCTACTAATTCAGTATGCATGTAGATAAAAATGAGGTCTGTAGCAGGTGGCAGCACCTGGCTGCTCTCTAAAGGTAAGCAGGTTCAGACCTGGTTAATGCTTGACTGAGAGACCTCTATAAAAACCCAAGGTTGTACATTAGACGAGGAAGTAAAAAAATAATAAAATCCCCCAAGAAGGAACTTTATTTATTTAAAACATTTCTGTACCATTCCCCATTAAAAGAAACCTCAAAGTGGTTTTTAATTACTATATGAGTAATTAAACTATATGGGTAAGTAGTTCTATATATGTCCATGTGGCCACCAAAAATTGAACTGAATTTGGACTGTGAGGGAGTCTTTACTTTTTTAAGAACACTAGTTTGGTCCACAAAAAACATTAACTGAAATAAGGGAAGAGAAAACAAGTTTTCTATTCCATTCTCCTCCATGCAACTATCTGTCTTCCTAAAAAGCCCCCTATAGAGTCAGGAGACTCTTCTGAACAGTATGAGAAGAGTCAAGGAGAACTTCTGGTGGAGAGAAGAATCTCACAAAATTAACTTTGAATATCAAGATAACCACATTTAGGGAAATTAATGGAAATAAATCCTCTCCATCTTCCAAGGATGCCCTTGTAACATTCAACTTGCAGAACCTTCTCCATCCAAGAGGACTTTTTGAGGTGCAGAAAAGATGCAAAACTTTTTTTCCCATGAAATACCTTAAGGAAACTGCTGGGCCCCCAGTACTGCACTGAGGAGTGGCAGGGTGCCTACTGACGTATTTCATGGTACCTACCAAATTCCCTGCCTCACCAACTTTTTCAATTCAGATTTTTCTAAATTAAAGAAAATGAATGGAAAGTTAGCATTGCTGCAATCAAAGCACCAGCCTCAAGCACAACTTGAAATTTTAACAATAACTCTGGGCCCCACAACCTCTCCCAAAATACTTTTAGAAAATAACATTGTGGGTGGCTGCAGCCCAGTATTTTGCTTATCTTCTTGTGATTGGCTACATTCCCCATAATAGTGTGAAAATGCAGGTAAGTTCTCAGAACTTCAAATGTGCCTGGTCTGGAATGATCTGGGATCCCTGTGCTATTCCAGCCAATATTTCTGAAGCAGGAGGTTCAGTATATCTTCTTTTGCCTTTGGATGATGTATCCTATTGTCATAACAGAGAAAATTTTGTAAGAAAGGTGAGTACAGATTTTAATAGGATGGTTAGGATAGACATACATCTTTTTAGTTAGCCTATGCAAATTTATCATATAAATCCTATGTTGTTACCAAGGTTTACCCCAAGGAAAGTATATATAAGACTAAAGATATCAGTGTTTATAACTGATTAATCTACTGTTGCCTGCTTCCTTTTTTTTGAAAACTGGCAGTGTTTATCAAGTCGATTCAAATATATTCTAAAGGATGGAGCCATTAGTGGCCTTAGACACAACTGCTAATCCATTTGACCTGCCCTAGCTGCAAGATGAATATTCATGATTTACTTTATGGGAATATTGGGAACTATGGGAATATAGAACTCCTTAAATGTTTCAATTTAACACACATGCAAGATGGTTCAAGGTTATTAGAGGTGCTAATTTATTCCAAGTAATTTTTAGTATGCATGTAGCCTTTCAGAAAGACTTCATGGAGGACAGGTTTATCAAGAGCTATTGGTTTTGAAAAGTCAATTGTTACTTCCAGACTGGGGGCAGCATGCTCCAAATACTAGCTGCAGGGGAACAAAAGTGAGATAGGGGTATATCTCTGTCCTGCTTATGAGCACCTCAGATACATCCAGTTGGCCACGATGAGAAACAAAATCCTGGATTTGGCCTGATCCAGGACTGTTCTTATGCTCTTATTTTCATATACTAAGATGGAGAAATTAGGAAAATTTCACTTGGTAAGAAAGCCATAGTTGACGGTAGAAAATACAATAAAATCCCTGAAAAACAGAATCTACTCAGGCTGGCCTCATCAATGACTAGTATAGCCAATTTCAGTATATTTCAGTATAGCAAATTAGATTTCAGTTCAAGTAGATTTCCTGATCTGGGTAGCATAACCAAATTAGAAGATACACCACACCACACAAACTGTAAGGCAGGCCGATGGTGTTTTCTTTACTTAAATCTGATACTTTAAAATATGTTGTTTCTTGTTAATTTTGCAAATACATTAGGATGGTAGGAGTTTGCAAGTTTTTATTGTTATTAGTGAATCATTTTTAAAATGTTTACTTTGGTTGCTGTTTATATATTAATAATAACTGGCAAATAACATTCAAGATGTTGCTTTTTGATGAGAAATCTAGACAAGGAAACTTCTACTGTCACTTCTTAAAATTTGGGACCTAACCCAAATTTGTTAACCTTGTTAACCTTGTTTATGTATTAGAATGTAGCCAGAAACAATTCAGAAGCCCTTTTTCACCTTTTATGAAATTGTGAGCTATTTCCTATGAGTCTAATGTCCTTAAGACAAGACAAGTGGGACAATTTTAATTAAGAAACTCAAGTATATTAAAACAAAGAAAAACTATGTCAACTAAAGGTTACTTTCAATATTTCAATATTTAGCAATGCAATAGTATTTCTTTTTGCTTTCAGAAAGGGGCTTCAAGACATATTTTATTAATTTAATGTTTTCCTTTATACTTATGCCCACCCAGGTGACAACATCTAGCCAACTTTGGCTGATCTCAAAAAAAGCAAGATTGGACCTGATTAGTGCTTAGATGGAAAACCCCTAGAAATTCCATGGCTAGAGGCCAGACTGGGAAGTTAAAAGCATCCTTTCTGAAAATAGTTTTGCTGAGTTTTAAAAACAATTAGATTTTCTTTAAAAATACTAATAATGTAACTACTAGGTAGCAAGTATATATTGATACTGTATAACAATTACACAATAAACCAAATACTTAAAAAATAAATAAAGCTGTTACATAATAAACTATATGCAAAAAAAGAAAGAAAAACTTCTTGGACTGCAAGAAGATCAAATCAGTCCATACTCCAGGAAATAAGACCAGACTGCTCACTTGAGGGAACGATATTAAAGGCAAAACTGAAATACTTTGGCCACATAATGAGAAGACAGGACACCCTGGAGAAGATGATGATGCTAGGGAGAGTGGAAGGCAAAAGGAAGAGGGTCCAACCAAGGGCAAGGTGGATGGATGATATTCTAGAGGTGACAGACTCATCCCTGGGGGAGCTGGGGGAGTTGACGACTGACAGGAAACTCTGGCGTGGGCTGGTCCATGAAGTCACGAAGAGTTGGAAGCGACTGAACGAATAAACAACAACATATTTTACCCTTAACTACTTTCCAAGAACCTGGTTCATCATGGTAATAATATCTAACCAATGGGGAGTTACCAGAGGACATGTTCAGAACATGTGCGCTAAAGTTCCTTCAAATTTATTCCATCTCAAGCATAGAAAGGATGGCAGCCAAACTTTTTAAAATTTTCTTTGTGGGGTGTAATAAACATGGAATATTTTTCCCCCTGAACTCATCAGGTTTTTCAACCATATGAGACATATCCAACATTTCTTAAAACCTGAAGCCATTAATTAGGCAATAAATAAATCCCCTATTCCAGATTTCTTAGATATTGTCCAAAGTTTTAATAAAGTTTAAATTTATGACACCAATAAATTGTAGTTTTACTTTTAGTAAAGGCCTTCTCCACTATACTCAATTAGCCTCTGGATTGTCCAAGATGACAAGGGCATTAAGGCCAGTAAGCATAGCAATTGTTTTAGTTGTATATATTCCCAATCAGCCATTTTAGGTAAATTTATTGATTCTGTAAAATCTAACAAGTTTTAAAAGTATCATTACACATTAGTTGATCAACGGTCATAATCTCTTTTTCAGCCCATGTTTTTGAAAAGAAAAAAATATTACCAACCATTTTAAAATAAGAATTATAGCAAAGATTTAATTTTTCATGAGAGCAAAATCAAATTTTAATGTAATATGTTTGACCAACTTCAGTGCTGGAAAAACAACCAAATTCCTACTATATGTAAAACCAAGAATTTGACAGAAATGCTAAATAATAACTCTCAAGTTTCACTCACAGCAATAGATAATCAATATCATTTTCATTCTAATATGTAAACAAGGTTAACAAGCATGCCCAATGATATTCTTTAAAATCTGGAAAATTAAAACCCCCCATCATCATGTGAAAGTCATAACTTTAACAGAGAAATCTTGGGTATTTGTTCCTTCTGTAAACAACCATTAACTTGTGATCTGTTTAAAATATTTCAGTGGAACCAACACAGGCCTTGCTCTCAAAATTTATATTAGCCTTAATTTCATCAGGTTAATTCTTTCCCACTAACTTAAGGGTAGATTCACCTGCCATTTTTATCCTCTTTTATCTGGGTAATACATTTAAAATACGGTTGTTCACTGAACACAAAATATTCCTGAGGATAATAATGCTCAGGTATTTGATAGATTATAGACAATAGAAAAAGTCTAATTTTTTATTTAAGTCCATCCAAACTTCTTACCAACTGGCATAATATTTGACTTATTCCAATTCTATTTATCATATAACTGTCCATTTCTACAAATTTAGGCAAAGATGTTTGATTAAAGTAACCCAAAATATTATCTGCATGTAACAGAAATTTATACTTAAGTCTTGCTAGACAAATTCCCCAAATTTCCAACACCAAATAAATTAATAAATAGAGTAATTAAATTGAAACATGTCATGTTTCAATTTAATTACTGATGAGATAATTCCATTAATAATTACTTGAGTAGAGGGATTAGAATATCCATGAAATAAATTCTGTACAAAATCTACAGAATCTAAAGAAATTAAGCATCACTTAATTTTGCCCTATGTCCAACCATTCTACTGTTTCTTTAAACTTTTATACAACTCTTTAGTTATTCTATCTGGCCTGGGGGTCTTTCTGGATTTCAAAATGTCAATAATATCATAGATTTCTTGTAGCATTATAGGTGCAGCTAAATTCCCCAACTGTGTAATTGAGAATTCTGGAAAATTTATTACATTTAAAAAAACATCCATCTGCTCCCTGGTTATACCCACATTCATAGAATATAAAACTTCATAAAACTAAATAAATTGAACATTGATTTTGTTTTAATTGCTTTGAATTATTCCCCACTGAAACCCCTATCATGGGTATTATCTTACTTGGTTTCATATGTTTCAGGAGAGAGGCCAATAATTTCCCAGGTTTCTTCCCCTGTTCCCAGTACATTTGCATTTGGATTAAATTGTATCCATATGTCTACTAAATTAAATTCCAGATGTAGACTTGCAGAACATTCTAGCTCTGAGGACTTCCCCTGAAATCTTATTCAGTAATAGAGCCAATAACAGATCCAAAGTGAAGCTAAAATCCTGAGCAATGATTATCTAGTCAACTGGTAACCTGAAAAGTTTTGCGAAAAAATTATGTAAAATATGAGGTACATGTTTGGCTGGGTCATAGAAATTTATCTATGCCATATGAATATCTGCATTTTAACTTCTGAAATTTTATAATATCGTTATACAATAAAGACTTATAATATGAATGTTACCAAATCTCTTGTTCAACTATAATGTTAAAATATGTTTTAACTAAAATTGCTACTTTTCTTGCTAATTTTGAATTTCCACTTATGAAAATCTGACCAATTCATTTTCCCTCCAAAAGATGTTTCCCCTTCAGGAGAATATGTTAGTTGGTTTATTTTTTTGTAATGATATCATTAAATACAATCATAAAGAAAATGAAATATCTGACTTCAACAGTTTCAATTTAAAAGAAAATCTGCCTCAGCTTGGTTATACCTCTCAGTTCTTCAACAATTGATATCACAGATGTACTTACCATTTGAAAATGAACAAAAACTACTTGCTGGTGTGGCAGTTGGACTAGGTTCTAGGTCTAAATTGCCAATAATCAAAAATTTTAAAAAATGTGCCTTCATCCTAAATGTTATAAAATGTATTCTTAATTTTAAAAAATCTTATCAATACATAATTTATAAACACCATATAATTATTTCAATACAAGAAAATAAACCAACTAATTAAGAAAAAGTGCCATGCTTTCTACTACAAACAAAACTGCTTAATCAAAACCAGAAAGAGCTAACTAATGAAAAAGGAAAAAAAACCCTGTAAATTGGGACTTCAAGGCAACTAATATACCCATCAATCTCCAAACCAATAAATATGTTCTGAGTGGACTCTTGTGGTGCTGTGTTTCCTGAGTATCCATCCTTTGTTTGAAATAGTTAGTAGCCATTTCTGGATTGTACCATTTCCCCATACTATTGTCCAAAGTGAAGCCAAATATTGCAGAATATATAAATATTCCTGGAAGTTAGATGTGGAATAACAGAAGCCTTTTTTTCCCTTCATATTCCATATCTTTTTCAGTTTTAGTTGTTGGGTATCTTGTCATAACTGGAGTTCTAAAGAAATTAAACATCCACAGGATCTGGGGGTTTATTTATTTAAATTATAGCCTGCCTTGTACGGTTCAAAACAGCATAGATGATGTTCCCTCCTCCTGTTGTGGGGACCTGTTTCTACAAGCACATGATAAACTGCTTCAGTGGATTCAGCACGGACTACCTGAAACAGACTGTGACACCATTTTGCTGTAGCTTCCTCTGGAGAGAGCTCATGTTCTAGATAAACAAAATAAAGCAGACAATTTTATTCATTTATTTGCTGGCTTGACCCTGGATGTGGTTCAAATCTTCCTGGCAAGCCACTAGCTCTTTAGATAAGGTTTTGCCTTGGGCAGTTAAGGCTGAAAACTATTTCTCATTTGCCTCAGTCTTAGCTTCTTTCAACTTCTTAATTTCAGTGTATCTTTTCCCATAATTTCAACATTTTCAGCACGTTCTGAAAGATGAGGATTTATTGCTTGTAACATTACCAGAATCTCAAAACTGCATCTTGAGCTATTACCGCAGATGCAATTTTCAGTATTAAAACAGCTCTTCTATCTCGCTCCAAAGTCTTCACACAGATGCCCCCACACAACCCCCAATCCTGTTTTGAGTTTGGAGCTGGAGTTTTCCACACTTGGAAAGTCTTGGAGACTGAAGGGAAGATAATTTCCTGTGTAAACTATTCTAGACATTTTCGTAGTTTATTTATTATTTATTGGATTTTGAGGCCACCTGACTCCAAAAAAGATTCTGATTGGCTTACAAGATAAAAGAATATATAATGTAAAGAAATATGACCATCTGAACAAAACTACATAAATGACATCCAGAAGAAATTCTACAGGGGCTCCACAGACACTCTATTCCCAGGCCTGAGAACACAGCCAGGCCTTAAGCAACATCCAGATTCCTTGGAAGGGGCACCTCTGGAGGGATGTTCCTTCCAGAGGGCAGGGGCAGCGACAGAGAAGACACACTCCCTTGGTCTCACAAGATGATAACTTTTAATGGAGGGAATCTGGAGGGCTCCCCATTCTTCCCAAGTGTACCGGATAGGCAGAAACAACTGGAGACAGGTGGTCCCTCCAGTAGAAGCCCTGTAGCTGTTACATCTCTATATTTTATGAGGGTGTAACACAACTTTGCAAAGCAGTACGAAGTGTTTTAAATAATATTAAAGTTCTAGCTTTATATTTTACTCATTTTGATTTTATATAGTTGTTATATTAAAATGCTTCTAAGGAGGCAAGGCCTTTTTTTTTTTAAAGCTGGAGAGAAATGAAAAACAGCCTTCACAAGTTATTCTGTAGGTCCTATGAGAACATTTACCCACTGATTTTCATGCCTGTTAGGCCTTTACTATATGTATCATATCTCAGGCAGAAAAAATAATAGAGTTATGCAACCAGATAGCAAGTTATAAGGTGAATGTCTTGATCAGTAAAGGCAGCTTTAGTAAGCAAGCAAGTCCATGTTAGAAAAGTTATGAGAAGATTTTAACAAAGATATCCAAACTGGGGGAAAAAAGGTAGAGGTGTGAAGAAGAAAAAATGGGGAGTAAAACTGCACTGAATGAGGGAGGAGAATCCACAGCTTCCATACCTTATCTACTACTTTACAGTTTGCGGCTGATTTTCAGGTGTTGTGACTTTTAAATATGCAGATCTTGACTAAGGAACACTATATGGAAATGGACCTCAATGCAAACAAGTAGAGAGAGGAATTACCTCAAAATGGACAGTTTTGTAAAAATGTAACTGCAAGGAGTGCAAATTCTATCATGCATCTTCATTTCTATCATCACTCTTTGCACTGAGGTCTATTCCTATATAATTTTCACCAACAGCATTTACACATTTCAGGCTACAACAGGGGTTTGTGCAGGGTTCACAAAAGTGAAGATGGTGGCCACGATGTTGCAATCGAAGCTCTGTCTACTTTTTATGTGTGCCAAGTACAGTGTAAGAATACAGTAAGTGACTAGGTGGTCTCTGAATGTTAAGTTACATATCTCAAAGTCCGAGCTAACATAGCCAATGATTGTGGACCTTGGAAACTGTAGTCAGGAAGGCATCAAGCTACCAATTCCTATTCTACTGGTATCTGTCTGCTGTCCACATCACTGTGCCATTTCCCTTTTAGATCTAAGCAACAATATCATAGAGTTTATTAGTCACTGTAACACATTCACACAGATTTCTCTAGGGATGAAAAAGGAGTCCCTCGATATTTGGAAAATTTGAATTTATCGTACCCAAACACCCTAATTTTACAACAACAACAACAAAAACCCCACCCTGCTAAGAACTGCCTGTATTTTCAGACATTACCTTAATAATTCTTAGGTCCTTAGTTAGGACTTGAATTATTAGGCTTCTACCAGTCTTAGACTATGAATTTAATTGTAGTTTACTACTGCTACTACTACTAATAATAATAATAATAATTTGGAGTGTATTTTAAATCGATCAGTCAGATGACATGCAATATCTAATTCTGATAATTTTTCCATTAATAATTTGGATTGCATAGTAATTTGGTGCCATTCAGTGACTAATGTGTGGATGTATTAAGTGATTCAATCAAATCTTTCATAGAAAATCTTAAAAGAAATCTGTCTTCACAGTTTCTGACATAATTAATTGAGCATATTAGATATGTGTTACAAAGAATCACAAAAGGATGTCTGTTTGATCAACAGAGAAGGGGAAGTAGTGCATCTGAGACATATCCTTGATTCTTCATGGCTAGCTCCTGAGTATGAGTTTGCATTTCTAGAGAAACATTTATTATTGAGCCCTGGAGAAACCTCTGATGCATATAGTAATGGTGGGCAAGGTGATGATGCCAAATAGGTGGAACCAAATCATATAAATAATGGTGTCAGGATTTGCCCTTTTCACATTTGGAGAGGGGGAAGTTTGATGGGTTGTGTTTATTCAGAGAAAGAGAGAGAGAGAGAGAGAATGTTAAGCCTCATTTGGGGTATGCACCATCCTATTTTGCCTATTTGAACCTTTTCTCCAAATAGCAGGAAAACATTTTCCACAATGAAAAGCAGAAAAGCATTGAGGAGCCATAAAAAAATCTCCCATGTAGGGATCCAGTCTACTGTAGAGCTATTCATTGCCCTCCTCTTCCCTTTTGGCCTGACATCTGCCTGGGGCTTCTGTCTCCTGAATTGAGCTAGATCAGATTTCTCCAGAAAAGGAGAAAAAAACACCAGCCATTGAATCATAGCCATGAAGCAAATTCCTGCCTCCCAAGATCATCTTGAAGATTTATGACAGTCCCTGAAAGACTTGGGGTGCATAAAGCTATGAATGGATTAAACTAATAACATCCAATGTTACTAATAACATCAGTTATATATTTTTCAATGGAGATAACTTTGTTTTAGAACACAATGAGTAATAGAACACAGCAGAATCAATAAATATTGCCAAGGTACCCAGTATTGCTGAAAAGTGTGCATTAGATAGCTATATCACTAAAGGGGAATAGAGAAAAAAAGTAATATATCTATCTTAGAAGGAAACAAAAAACCATACTTATTGTGATGAAGTCCAAAGGTTCTGAATAGTTCTATGTGGCTTTTTCCATTTATACCCATATCTATTACTAATTTAAATAATAGGAATAGGAATAGAGGTCAACAGTGAGTAGCTTAATCAGCTACATTTTGCTGACGACATTGTTCTTTTCTCTGACAACCCTGAAAACCTTCAAAGTTGAACAACAGAATTAAAGGACAGCAGCAAGTTATCAGGTGTGAAAATGAATCTGAAGAAACACAAGTAATTGTATAATTTTGTGCTATATTCAAAAGCATTATGCCAACCTGCTGAAAAAGGAAGTTGTTTAATCAGACTGTACTACCTGTGCTGACATATTGTTGCAAAGCCTGGACATTAAATGCAAGAGAAGTGCAGAAGTTGAAAGATACGCAAAGAAGCATGGCATGGCAAATGCTTAATATAACACAACTTGACAAGAAAAGAAATATACGATCTGCCAAAAGACAGGAGTGTGACATGATGAAGTGGGTAGTCTCACAGAAGCAATGGCTGGCCATATTTTATTTATTTATTTATTCATTTGTCAAAGTTATCACTGCCCATCTCCCCCTCAAGGAGGGACTCTGGGTGGTTTACAGTAAAAAACAATTAACCACAGTGTAATATGCAGTAAATACTATACAATAATATAATATAAATAAACAATAAACAATAAAATATTTTATTGTTTATTTATATTATATGATTGCATAGTATTTATATTACATTGTTACATTGTTATGTTACATTTAATATACAGTATTATATTATTGTATAGTATTTACAGTATATTACATTGTTACATTGTAAAATTTCATATTACCTCATGAAAAGATCTGTGTTGGACAATAACGATCTTCTACAGCAGGGTTTCTCAGCTAGGGTTCCGCGAGAGGTCCCTAGGTGTTCTCTGGGAGATCACAATTTATTTAAAAAATTATTTCAAATTTGGGCAACTTCACATTAAAGTGGTAAGTTTCATTCTTTATTTTAAGAACACTATTAACGCATATATACAGGCCTACACATGAAACAGATATAATAATTTTGTAACTTCTGGCCTATATTTGAGCCTGAATGTGCAGGGGTTCCCAGAGGCCTGAAAAATATTTCAAGGGTTTGTTCAGGGTCAAAAAGTTGACAAAGGCTGTTCCACTGGATACCAGTTGATCTTCAGAGTCAATGAAAATGCCTAAACAAACACTGGGCAGATAACGTGACTCAGTTCAAAGGTGTTAACTGGAAATTACTTGCAGCATATTGACATGGTGGAAGGCTGTTGAAGAGGCCTTCATCCTACGATGGGTTGATTTGGGCTGCTGTTGATTATAATGATTTGTTACTAAAGTGTAAATATATGGGGCTAAGGGAGAAAACATTTCTTTCCATGATGCCTAGAGAGATAAAACAATTAAAGCCACACATAGAAAAGAATTATATACTGTATCTCTTAATGACTGGGGCACCAAGAAAACATCAGTCCTTGTCTTGTCCATGTGCACAGGGCCAGGTTATTTTTAGGATTGCTTCTCAGAGTACCTGCCTGCCCCACCAGATTGTATAGAATAGGCACACTCCAAATCTGGCAGGCTGCTATCCTTTTAACCTCCCAGAAATCTGTGAAGAGCTTGAGATAGGGTGAAGCCAGAGTTGGAAGAGAGTGTTTGGGTTGCATCAAGGGAGTTTGGGTAGGGTGCCAGGTTTTTCTGCTTCTGTTTTCATTGGTTTTTGCTTTTAATTCTGGTTTTAAGATGGGTGGCCATGCAACTATTTTAAATAAATAAATGGATCAATCCAGCAAATAAATAAATAAATAAATAAATAAATAAAATCTCAGTCCCACTTTAATGTTTAAAATTATTTATTCCTAGGCAAAGATGCTTAGATTGACAATCTTAATTTGATTATAGTAGCAATTTCATGTTACTGTCACATTCAAAAATCTGATCAAGTTGTTCCTTTGAGGGCCAGCACAGAACTTAGTAAAGATATCTTGGCAGTGGTATCTTGCTCTGGGATAGCCTTCGCAGAAATACTCCTTTGCACCATTTTATGGTTGTTTTTTAATAGCAGATGGAGACCCATTTTTTTTTAAGTCTCCCCAACCTTTTAAACAACAAATGTTTTTACAATTTGGATTTCTCAGTTTCATTATCACAAAGAGCATCCTCTGTCTTAGCCTGATAAACATTATAGTAGCCTCACAACAAAGCATCTGATTCTCACTTGGAAGAAGTTGCTCTTTGATGCTGTTTCAGAAGCCAATACAACTTGTGAGCTCCTCAATTAATAACTTACAGCACATGTTCTTTGGATCTCCAGATGCCTGCCTGGACAGTCATATGGTCCATTAAAATCCATTATATTCTAAAATACAGAAGTTGCAATCAAGGTCCTACCACTGTGCCACTGCAGTTCATTTTCTATGAATTGTGCATGATTGTACATGTTACCTGCAAAACTGTTCATTTTTTTAAGGAACGGCACTTCCATGCTACATCTGCTATGTGGAGAAAAACAAAAGGGCAACAAAAATTAAACAGGGTATATTTAAATCTTCATTAAAAATACATTAGGCAGAACTTACCTAGATGGTGCCACCCAGATGTATTTTATTACAACTCCCAGTATTCATAGCCTGAATTACTCTGGGAATTGTAGAACTCTGAGAGTTGTAGTTCAGTTCTCTGGAGGGATCAGGCTAAGGAAAACTGCTTTAGGATTTGTCATAATCAAAGTTAGCTTAAGGGTTGTGTCATTATGGTGCTTATGTTGCATTTAAAGAAGCTTCATTATCAACCTACTGAGCCTGCCTGGATCAGATCTCGACTTCATATCCATTAATATTATTCCAACCCTCATAAAAATATTTGTAGCTTAATTAGTGTTATTAGAACTGCACATACCATTGGATTTAGACAATTATTTTATTACTCTTCCAATTCAGAATTAATTGGCTAGTGTTCATATGGATCAATTGTGTAAATTTAATGTTTGGGATAGTTTCTTCTTGTGATTTAGAATGATTGTTTTTCTGCACTGTGCAGGGATTCCTGTCTAAACTCTCTCTAAGACTGTCATTTAGCTAGCCAGGAAACAATACCATAAAAGCTTAAAAGGGTAGCAAATAAGATTATATTCTATGGATTAGTCATGTGATAGATCAAAAAAGTGAATAGAGTTTATGAGAACTTCCATTCTTGCTATCCGTTAGCCCACATAGCTCATATTTATTAAATAAACAAACAAAACAAACAAATAAATAAATAAATATCCAAATAAATAAATACACATCCTAACCTCGGACAGTGAAGAGCCAATGTAAAATAATAACCACGTAACAACCTGCATTTATACTTTGGCCTTTAAATTGGAAGGAGTTATGGCAGGGAAAGAGTTAAATATTTCTATTCTTTTACTTTAGTTTGAATAATGGTTGGGTTTATTTTGTTTGCTCTTTTTGGGCAGCTAGATATTTAAGTAGGTACATTACCCAGAGGATGATGTTAGATTGATGGCATGTGAACAATGCAAATAAATAAATACAATGGTTGGTTTGCCTCTATTTTGAAATGTATAAAGGATTATACAGCACAATATTGCCTTCAGCTGGGTAATAGCAATATATGCACTTTTTAGAAATATAGAACTGTAAAATATAAAAATTATTATTAGTACAAATAAAAACAACACTAAAATGATATTTCTATTGTTAAAATCATAGTCTTGAAACATGACAAAACAAAAACATAATTAAATATTGACTTTTCTTCAGTAATGTCTGTCTGGACAAAGAAAATATCACTTGCCCAACATGTCTCTCAGGAGGGAATTCCACAAAGAAGGTGTCATTCCTGCTCCTTGTTCTCCTTGTCCTCATTCTCATTTTAAAAAATAATGAATGGAATTTAGGAAAAAAAGTGATAATTAGTGTAGTAATCCATGGTCTATAGATTATTCTCTGAATTTGAGCAGAAGGGTGAACTAAGAATAACTTAATCTGAAAGTAGTATTGTCAATTTAGATACTACTATACACCAGTTTGGTGTAGTGGTTAAGGCATCAGGCTAGAAACTGGGAGACTGTGAGTTCTAGTCCCACCTTGGGCCAGTCACTTTCAGCCCTAGGAAGGAGGCAATGGCAAACCATTTCTGAAAAATCTTGCCAAGAAAACTGCAGGGACTTGTCCAGGCAGTCTCCAAGAACTAGACATGATTGAACAGACAGATAATAAATAAATACACCAGATAGGCTCATAAGATTATAGAACCAGACTCAGAAAAAATGGTTGATCTTGCAGGTTGTGATTTTCCATGTAAAGACATAACCTATCCAGAGTGTTGATTGACAGTAATAGAATGAAAAATGGTCATATCATGCTGGGAACCCCACCATACATTCCTTTATTTTACATCTTGTTTAAAATGCAAATTTACAACTTTTAAATATTTTTATTACAAAATGACAAGTAGAAAAGTTAAAATGTGGAAGTGGATATTCTTAGGATTCTGAAGCAGTTCTATGCTAGAAAATATTTATCAACAAGCAAGCATAGTTGTATAGATTTTTGAAGACTTTTGAATAAAAAGGGTATATTGTGAGATAATGCTTAAGTTTCAGAATGCCAAATATTTTTCAAATGTTACTGCATCTTTTTGCTTTCCACTGAAACCAAATAAGATTGCCCTTTAAAAATCATTCTAAGGGGAGGTTGTGTTGCAGCTTTTTACATTAATGCCTGAAGTGTTTTTAAAAAATGGTATAATCCATACTGAACCAGTTGTGTAAGATAGACCTAGACAAATATAGATTATCCACATGTAAACCAATAAGGAGAAAATAGAACCAATATGTGTGGTGTACAGTAGCTAAATTGTCTACGGTTTTAAGAGTTCTTATATAATCACTGATTTCAATGCAGTTATGGTCCATTGAGTCAAAATCTGTTTTTAAAAAAGGTTCTCATATTTGATTTATATCTCAGACTTTAGTAATGCCCCAGGAACTGTTACATTTTACATTAAAAGATATATTGAAGTAATATTATAAGGGTTTGGGTTAACAATTTTAAAGTATAGTATATTTGTGTACATATAACTATGTGTATCAATATTTGTAATAAGATGATCCAGGTAGCATTCTTTATGCACAGTACAATGTCCAGTGATACAAAGTAAACCAAATAACTACTTACAGTACTATTGATTCACTCTATTGTTGGTGCACCAATCTTGACTAAAGAGATTACAAGCAAGTTTGTGAAGGAGTATGTACTGCATAATAAATCAAAATACCTGAATGCAAGAGTTTTGGTTTTCAGTACCATGGACAGTAACCCAGTCATTCTATAAAGCCTAGCAACAGTATTTCTTCCTAGTTAATGGAAGATGCTTCATACCTGTCAAAGGAATTAAAAACAATAATCAAGGAGAAGATCAAAACCTAATACAGACTCTCTGCTGTATTCTGTTTTCCTGTTTAAAAAGATATTAAGGGGTTTTCTCCAAAAGAGTAGATTGGTATGCAGAAGAAACAGGTTTTTAACTGCTGAGTATTTTGTTATTGTTGGCACTTGGCTGATGCCTTCAGTACACAATCTGACATTTTATGAACATTAGGATCAAGTCTGCTCTGTGTTTCTATGTGTGAGAGTATTAAATTGTGAGTTTTTTTTTCACTTGAGGGCAAAAACCACAGAACTATGTCAGTATTATAAATCTACCCAGGAATATAATTAGGTTTTGCAGATCTGGAGATAAGTTTGCAGACTTAAAACAAGATGTTTAGGTTGACTGTCTTCAGAAATCCCTCCTTCCTCAAAGTTCAAGAGAATTACAACTTTGCTTTCATATTAGTGAATTTGATAAGATGGCATGGAAATTATTTCCTGCCCCAAATAATTGCTTCACTTCCCCATTGGTCTTTCTTGCAGTCTTCTGAGTATATCAGAACTGATACAGTATATGACATATCAAGGAAATGGAAAATACATTGGCAATATTAATTGTTTCATAAATACTGTCAGGTAAGATATGCTGTTTTATTTCCTTTTAAAAATCTTATTATCGAAAAACCAATAACTTGCTATTTGCTTGTACTTTTTTCAGCATAGTGACTAGATATACTGCAGGCAGTGAACCTAATAAAAAAAAGAGCATTCTTCCCTTTCAACTACCAGGCATAGCATCTTTCCTTAGAAGAATACTACTATTTGCCTATAATGTATATATAAGTGAGTGTATGTATACACATATACATGTTGTATAAGCTTACACATACATGCACACTCTACAAAACAATATAAGGATTGTGCCAATAATCCCTGAGATCACCACTGCTGGTTTATGCCATAATCTTTCAACTTCAATTTTCATACCTTGTTACTTTGTGATCTTCTCCAACTGTTTGTCTTCTATTCTACTGTCCCCTGGTATGGCCACCTCAATTATCCATACTTTCTTCTCTTCAACCACAGTTAAATCTGGTGTGTTATGCACCAAGACTTTATCAATTTGTGTTCATAAATCCCATAATATTTTAACTTTCTCATTTTTTAATACTTTTTCAACTATATGTTTCCACCAATTATTATTATTATTATTGCTATTATTATTCCATATTTCTGCTTACACACACACTTATATATCAGTTGGGGTATGTAAATTCAATTCTATCCAGTACCATGTCCCTCTTAGAGCAGGGATGTGGAAGATTTTCAGGCAAAGAGCTGCAGTTGTTCTTTAAGTGAGTGCATTCAAAAGCATATCAGAGCAAGACAAAACAAAACAAAAAATTGTTTTGGGGGGATGTTTTTATTTCATTAGTTCAGTTTGAACTGAAATTAATTTGAGTAAATAAATAATAAATACATTTAAATGAACCACTTCCCCTCACCACATCTCAGTTTACCATATTTGAACTGGAATATTTGTGAGTCATGTTCTATATAGTAATTCGCCTAGTATAAACTCCAAAATCTGGTTTCCACAAGGACATGAAGGATCCATGGTAGGTGATTATGATGAATCAAGATGCTAACATGATAATTCTTATTACAAGAGGGAGAACAACAGTATGGTCTGATTTTGCTCTTTCTCCATTTCCATTGTGTGCAGATGTGTCTTTGCTTGTGCTCATATTCTTAGGTAAATCTATTTGACTTTATTAAAGGATTTAAAAATGTTTGGAGGATTTTAGTAAGTTGGATCATGACTTCGTACCTCTAACCCTATTTTTTTTCTCTTAAGTTCTTAAGTAATAATTGAAAATGATTCAACCTCAAGTCTCTTCCAGAATGGAACCCTTGTGGCTGGTGAGGGATTAGTATAATGCAATTAGAATTAATGTTATTTTTCCCATGTATTTAATAATTTTTTCCCATGATCATATTAAAATTAACATTCAGCAGCAAATTTTGGAAGCATCAGGTAAGGAATCTTCTTTGAGGTCTCAAATGTTAACACTATTTGTTCTTATTATGATCCAGCTTCCAATTCATTTTAGTCAAATCTTAATAACTAGCATGGAACAGCCTCTTAAACCAGTACAGTATTTCCCATGTCCCAATATCTAAGGAACATAGCTCAACCTTAGTTAATTAGTTCTGAAAAGATAGCAATGCTGAATACTCTGTTAGAAATCATATCACCCTCTCTACCTCCCTTAAAAGTTTTCATCTTTCCTTGCCATGACACATCAGATTCTTTGTTGTAGATCTACTCAATCATGATAGTAGAAACCCTTTTCCCCAAGGTCTATATTTTCTAATCCTTTTACCTGCTTATATGACTACAGGTAGTCCTCACTTAACATCCACTTGTTCAGTGACCATTCAGAGCTACAGCAGCACTGAATGAGGGGGACTTATAATGGGTCCTTGTAGCTGCAGCTGTCTCAGCAACCCTAAGGTCACCTGATCATGATTTGGCAACCAGCTCGCAATTACAATGGTGCAGTGTTCCATGGTCCCATGATTGCAAATTGCAGTCTTCACTGCTGGCTTCCGACAAGCAGTCAATGGAGAAGCTGGCAGGAGGTTGAAAATGGCAATCAGGTGACCGCAGGATGCTGCAACCACATGGGATTTGCCTAACAATGGCAACTGGGACTGCCGGAACTGCCATCATAAGTCGGCGTAGTCACATGACATTGTGTCTTAAACCATGTTGCTTAGCGATGGAATTCCGGATCCCAATTATCATTGGTAAGTGAGGACTGCCAGTATGAATTGTTTTGTTTTTTAGCATTTGGAGAAAACAAAACCCTCTCCCAAGATGACAATGATTTGTTTGTTACATTCACGGCTGTTACTGATATTTATAAAGCAGATAGACCCAGCTAACACATGGAGCCTGAAGGCCATCAAGACTGAATCTGTCATCTGGTATACTAAGTTCTAGGAAATAAGAGTTGTTAGTAGTTGATACCTAAAGCACCACAGGCATCACCACATTATGGAAATGCTTTTGGTTAGGGATGAAGCTTAGGATTTAACAACTAATCTGATATTGATTTAGGAGAAATAAAACAAAACCCTTAAGGAGCAAGCTGAAACCACAGCATAAAGAAAGCAACAAAAGGGATGTTACATTAGCATAATCCTGAACCTCATTCCTAAAATTAACTAATCATACCTGGAGATGGTTAGTGCCCTAAAATGGCCCCTTTAGATACCCGTGAATGATATTCCAACTATTCTCATCATCTGGAATTCATATTGTATTTATGCTTCATATTATATTTATATTTATTTATGGTATTTTATGCTTTTATCTTTGTTGTAAACTGCCCAGAGTCCCCCCTTTGGGGGGAGATGGGCAGTGGCTAAATAAATAAATAAATAAACAAACAAACTCATTTGTATTCCAAGTAATGCAAAATATAATACGATTAATTATGACATAGTTTAGATCTTAGCGTTCCTTTACATCACAACAACCTTTGCAATGTAGACATTATCAAGGCAAGTGATAACAGTAAAAACACTGAGTCTTTTTGGTGACAGCATCTTGTTGGAATATCCTAGCTAGCAGAAGTTATATTGGTCACTTTTTAGCCCCTTACTTCTAGTTCTGTGATTCTGTGCTGAATGTGCTTTAATGTGGATCTCCAAACTGAACAGGAAATTAAACTAAATGGCCTAAGTGGGCCCTTATAGTTCTATGATTTTATAGTCCTTTGGTAGGCAATTAAACCTTGCTTTTCCTACCAGACTAAAAAGGTATTTTATTTTCATCTGCTTCAAAAATGTTTATCTGTTTAATTTTTGGCTTCAAGTGCTTTTCTCAGGAGCATTTATATTTTATTGTTTAAAGAATCCTGTAAGCCTTTTTTGGAGTCATAAAGATAGTACAGAAATGTTTATCTTTAAACTGTTTAAATTTAAAAAATACTAAAGTAACTAGTCAATGCTACAGTCCCTTGCAGGATAGCAATGGTCAAGACTTTACTAACTAAGCTTCTGGAGAATAATGATGCCATTTGTTTAAAATCCATGATATTAGTAGTTGCTTCTTCTCCATGCTTCTCTTTTCCCCTAAGATGTAAAATCTTCTCTGCTTACAGTACCAATTTGCCCTTTATCATTGCACAGAGGCCACTATTTCAATTTGCTCCATTACATTTTCCATGGCAGCAGATTGTTATGTCACTGGGCACAATTATGAGTCAGTATATGTCAAAGGCTTACGAGTTAGTATATGTGACAATTACTACCAAAATAAGCAGAGGTGGGCTATGGGCAGTAAAATTGCATATGCAAATAGAATTATTCTCAGTAATGATCAACATCAGGAGAAGAGATATTACACTGAAACTAAGCTTCATTTTAAAAATGTTGTCTAAGTACTAGAGATCTTCTCCATCCTAATTTTCCCCCTTAAGCTCTGTCATTTGTACAGCCTATTAACCTTTAACTTTTATGACTATCTGAACATGAAATACTGGCAGCATTTAAGCCTGAAAAGACTAGAGCCATGACTTCTTGCTTGGCAAAGAAGGTGAACCACATTCTTTTAGATCAGTCATTTTTAATTTTAGTCTTCCTTCTCACACACATATAGTTGCATATGTAGTAACCAGATACCTGAATAAACAAAAAGTCTATTTATATTTGGTGACACTGATGTTGAGCTACATAGAGAGCCATTGTGATTTTGTAAAACTCTTAACTGGAGTTTGTATCCAGTAATGCAGAGCTTCTGTTTTGACCTATCAAGAAATTTGATAGAACAACCATTTTCTAGCTCCAGAGGAGGGAGACTAGATCGTTTTGGCTTAAAAAGAAAGCCGATAAAGAAACATGGAATTTCATTTATCATTTTTGTCTGGTGGATAGCCTTATTTTCATATTCGTTACACAGAGAGGTAGCTACCTTCTTCCAGGTAACAGGATTGGAAGTTCTCACTATTTGGTTAATCTGTTGTGGAAAATCAATGACAAAAATGCTAGCATTTACAGATTGGATGGATGAACTATGGTATACAATTACTATACCCAGGAATCAAATGTAAACTACAGTAAATGTATTTATTTATTTATTTATCAAATTTGCCACTGCCCATCCGACCAGAGGGACTCTGGGCGGTTTACAACACAGGATAAATATACAATAAAAACTCAAATAAATACATGATAAAATTCCAACAAAATCCCATTAAAACCCAAAAAACAAATACACACATTTTCTGATGCTTAATTTAAAGACTTACAGAACAACAATTTGTTGCTGTTGTTGTTGAAGTTAGCGAGGTTTTGAAATGAAGAGATGATGAATTTGAATCATTGCTATGCAGTTGCTGAGGAAATCCTCCATTTTTTGTGAAAATTTATTTAGAGTAAGCCTTCCTATCCCCATATCTTAACTCTACAGATTTGATTTGCATTCTGCTGAGCAGGATGACTTTTCTGATGGGAAGGTAAATATCTACTGAATCAAGACTTTTTTCTCAGGAACTGTTTTTCATACTGAATTGTCTAAAATATATACTGTTAGTTTGCTCAATTATCTTGCTTCATTTAGAAAGTAGAATCTGGCTTATACTGACCATGACATTATTAATATTCTCTTATAGACCATCTCTGTACAAGACCTTGCTTGTGGGTCTCACTTTGGCTTTATTTAAAAGCACAAATCAGGGTTTTAAGCTAGAATTGCTGGGTTCACATAATATGCTATAATGCAAAACCCAAATTATGTCATGTGTGAACTAAACTAATGAGTTTTGAAATGCTTCCCCTTGTCCAGCATTAACCATCTTTTACAAAATGGAAGTCTTTCTACCCATTTAAGGTGATTTTTTTACTTTTCTAAATAATAGGCTTTTATTATTTGATATAATTTTTAATTATAGTAAAATAATTAAGTAGGAATAGTAGAGTTGGGTTGCAAAAAGCTGGACAGTCACTAGATGGCAGCAACAGAAAACCCTAACTCTTTACTGTCATCTAATGTATACCCTGATTGTTTTTTCTTCTCAGACCTGGTGACCCTAAATTAAGAGTATGCTAACATATCTTCAGCCTTTGTTTTGTTTTAAAATATTTTAAAGAATTAGGTGAAAAAAAAAGAGAGCAAGGTTTGGGAAAACAATTCAAGTGTCTTCCTGCAGGGAAAGTGTTCTACATACAGAGGCAGGATTTATTTAAATCATTATGGGATTCAGCCCCACTAGGTAAACCAGACCAAGAAGTCAACTCCACAGGAAGGCTAAAACTATTTTTATTAAGATTGGCTATAGTAACATAACATCATGGAGAAAATATATCTATGTGGTTTCTAAGAGTTGACACTGACTTGATGGCAAATAAGAAGAGTAAGAATAAGAATATACTAAGAAAATCTTGCAAGTCTGATTATCTACCTCTACCTCCTCCCCTTTTATACTCATGTGAATTAGGAAAGTGTCTATTTGAATTTCGCATTCCTTCTGTTTGAGACATGTTTTCTCTTCATTGCTTGGTAATGACTCTTGCCTATGTCCATCAAGGTGACCTTCTTTACTCTTTACATAGGATCAGAGACTGAATTTATAAATTAGATGAACATAAACTGTATTTCCAGCAATGCATCTGAAGGCATATATTGCCTGTCTGTTCTATATCACATTTCAGTGGAATGAGTTCTTGAATGTATATTTAACTATGTAAAATTTTAAATAGGATAGTGCATCCACAGTATGGCATAACTACAACCATTTATAATACATTTAATTCTACAAATGGCTGGGAATTATGGGAAATGAAATCTAATGCACCCAGAGGTCACCAAACTGGAAAGGCTGCCAAATATAAGCTGTGTAAAAAAAAAAAATTTAAATTATAAAACAAGACTTTTGCTTATACTTTTTTTCTGAGGACAATTGTAAAAAACTAAATCATCTTCAGTCACCTGTTGAAACATGTTACCTGAGACTGGCATTATGCAAAGTGGCATTCCATTTGATCTTGTTACAGGAAAGGCAAGATGGCAAAGCCAACACACCAGAGGTCCCTCCCCCTTCCATTGAATGCAGGATCAAGTGGCAGACCAGACGTCAGATTCATGACTCCAAACAAGACCTGATATTACCAAGTTCAGCAAGATCTCACTGCTTTTGTCACATGTGTATCATCACAATGCACATTTCATCATCAATTTGACCACCTTTGCCCCCTGTGGATGTTGCTGACCATGTCATCTCACCTACACAACAGAGACAGAAACAGTCCAGAGATTAAGTATCAGGGATCAAATATAATAAAATAGGTAGGCATGCAAAACACATACTCTTCCAACAACTGGTGGAACTCCAATCTCCTGAAATCCACAACCCTCAAATTCTGATAATCAGGGCTATCTGGAGGGAATTCTCCCTTATGGGTAAACTCTTACTACTGAAGTCTCACTCATCAGAAGATCCATGTCTCAGCTGAGCACTTCACTGTTGAACTTACACCTGCAAGTTGGGATCTGGGTAATATTTCATCTTCTTCTTTTGATTCAAAACACCAATCTTTGGTTACACAAAGCTCTGGGTCCAAAGCCAAATTGTTTCTCAATGTTCAAAATCAGATCTGGAACGTTTTGATTCATCAAAGTTGTTCCAGGAGAGAAATGATACATGTGAACACAGCACCCTTTCCAAGCTTTGGAAAGGATTTATGATAGAATTCAAGGATCCAGAGATAGGTAAATCTAATAGCCAAACAGTATATATAATCCCTCCCCCCAAAAAAAGAAGTAAGCATCTCGTAAAAATGGATTTCTGTGCAGTGAAATTTATATATTTTGTCCACATGACACCAAGCTATGTTTTGGTTAATGATGGTCTGTTGAATAAGAGTTGGTTTAGTTCACACATCATGTTAAAGTGAAACCAAAGGCATCTCATGATTGCTTACAGTAGAACAGTATATAAACACAGTCATAAGCTGGATTTTGCTTTCTCTTTTTACATGGGACAAAGTTCTAAATAGGTGGAGAAGCGTACAGGTTTTAACTGCATGCTTCCTCATTCAGCTCTTTGTTTCAATGCCATTCTTTTTTTAATATTTACCTAAAGTTCTCATCTTTCCACACTCTATTTTATGGTTAGTATAAGGCCAGCCTGAAAGATAATATATTGCAACTGTTATATTATTTATTTCAAAGCCAAGTTATTGATTATTGCCCACTGAAAGTGACAAATGGCATCTGAGAAAGGCACGGTCAGCGAGTTCTATTTAAAAAATGATAGTATTGCTCATGGATTGTTAAAAGATTCAGTTTAGGTACGTTATAGGTTTATATCCATCACAATTTAATGACCAAATGATGAAAAATATGAGTTGTGAGCAATTCCTTTCTGTTCTAGTTTAATGTTCAAGCAGTTTGCAAAATAACACAGTTTTGGTGTGAAAGTTTTATGCACCCAGATCTGATAATACATAATAGAGTAATTATCTTTAGGGTTACTTCTCTCTCTCTCTCTCAAACCAGGAAAACATTAAAGAAAAGGTTACAATTTCTCTTACTTGAATTAAATAGAATTTGGTCAAACAAGTGGTTCCTATATTCAAGATCTAATTGTACTAGAACTTGCCTTCAACAACACTGACTTTTAAAAATGGGGAAGGTAGCTGTGTCCATAACACACACATATCTCTGATGCAAAAATAAACCTCAGTCTCCCCACTTGTAAACTGACGAGTAATGCAAGCACTCCACTAATGCTTATGCTATAACAAATGTCTTGAAGATGCCACAAGACCCTGTGTTGTTTAAGAAAGAGCAATACATTATAAGTTAATGTATTACTGAATGTTAATTATTTATAATAAAGAGGTCAGCTGGATGGGGCTGCATATATAATGTTTGTGAAGATTAGAATTCTGCTTCTTTGGAGAACATTGAGGTTTCTCTGGGGGATGACTGAACTAAACAGGGCAAGCATCAGTGTTACTATTCTTCAAAGAAGTAATGAACTATTTTAGTTTGTTCAATGGATTATATGACTCCTACAAATGATTTCTCTGGGGTTAGCCTTGACTCATCCCAACCCTTTCCTTGTAACATTTATATCCTAACATCTGGGTCGTCTCAGCATCAGGAAGCTTTGTCCCTTCACAGTTTTGAAGTAATGTTTCACCTTTACATTCAACTGAGCTTCTCAGTTCAGATCATTCAGCTCAGAAAATCTTATAACCTCTGCTTTCTGAAAAGAAACAGGCAAAGAAGGCAGCAATAACTCTTCTTCGTGTATGGATAAATTTTATTCCATTATTGTTCGTACTGGTGACAACTGGAAAAGCAGCATGGGAGAGACCAATGCTGTTGTGTGGTGTCAGTGATGGACCAGATATAAGTCCAGCTGAAGGATGTTTGCTGTGCTGAATTGCTTCTGTGAGACCCAGAAGTTCCCATGAGAGCTGACATAAATTTAGTAAAGTAATTCTTTCACAATGCTTTGAATCAATTACTTAAATTCTGCTGTCTATTTAGCATTATTCATGTTATCCTAGGAAACTCCAGGAAGTTATTTTGCATTAGGCTTAACTCACTATTACTTATATCACTGCTTTATCTAAGGCAGAAAAACTTAGCTTGGTTAATAGACTACTAGTGCCAACTTGGTTGGAGAACAAAGGCAAAAAAACGATAGTTGTGTGGGAGATTAAGCAATTCTACTATCATTATTTTTACTGTATATTTAGATGAGTACATCTGAAAAAATGATTTGCCTATTACACCCTAACACAAACACAGTTGTTGACATTGATGAATGATGGTTAAAAATGGAAATCCAAATTTCCAAAGCTGTACTGAAAGCAGTGTACAGACATTTAAGAAAAAAAATACACTTCAGTTAATCTGCTCCTTGTGCTTCCTTTCTCTTCCACCAATCCTGCCATGCCCTCCGCACAGTCACAGAAAGTGTAAGTGTACATATATATTCAAAAGAACTGAGATTGAGGTGGGGAGCCTATGTATATGTAGGCCACATCTACACAGCTGCTTTGCCAGGCTCTCCTCCAATTCCAGAGCCAGCTCCTACACTGCACCCTTATTGAACACCTGGAACAGGTCTGTCCTGAGGTGCTCTCTATACAACTTTAACACCAACTATTCTAAGGACCATTGATTTATGGTTTATTTAGAAACTTATATGGGGTGTCCGCCTTATTCAAGATAATCTAGGTGGCTCATAATAATATTAAATAAAAATAGAATAAATAAAATCAACCAACCCCATGACAGTACCACATATCCCAAACACAGCACCACAACATCACATAGCCTCCCCATGCTCTTGCATTTGCTGAAGACATGTGGTGTAAAATCTTTTCTAAATGATCGGGTTATTCCACACACTGTTTTTTTCCCTTTTTCCCCCTTCTACTGTCAAGAGGTTGTTGTAGATGTAGTTGTTGTTGTAGTAGTTGTTGTTGCTATTCCCTGAAATTATGGTTCAATCAGTCACCTGTTTGAATTATTGACTGCTAGGTGGCAACAAAGAATTTTGCGGGTTTGTATCTCTTGTTTGTTATCCAATGGCTGTCCAGACTTGTGCAGCCAAGTGCCAATGAATAAGTCCTGCTGAACAGCAGAGTCTGAGAAAAGGCTTTAGCTTCAGAGATTGGGGTGGGAGCTCTATTGCAAATATGGAGGTAAAATAAACTTAATCTAACTTTCCCCCGTCTTCCTTCATTAAATATATTAAAGGGAAAGTAAGAGGAAAACAAGCTCAGGGTCTGGTTCTCTGGTTTTGGGGGATTTTTCTAGAGGAGTTTCTCCAAACCTCTAGCATGCTGGGGAATTCTGGGAGTTGAAGTCCACACATCTTAAAGTTCCCAAGGTTGAGAAACACTGCTCTAACATGACCTCAGCTTTCTCAGCCTCCTGGCTGGTTGAGAGGATTAATGAAAATGTCTTCCATGAATGCTGCTTTTACTATTATTTTCACTGCTGAAAACTCACCTTCATTTAGCACTTGATTATTGACTGTTTCACAGAGACATGTCCATCATTTGATAATTGCAGTGTTAAGTGATAGCTAGCATGCATGCATAAATAGCTATTCTAGATTTTCTGATGCCAAAGATTGATTTTTCGTATGAGCCAATGTCAATTCAAACCAAATGTTTTTCAATAGAGGCATTTCATATACACAGCTGTATGTCATCAAGTCTTGAGCAGTCAAATTATGATAAACGCACCAGTTAATATCATGTATAAATTTTCTGCATCTTATTTGCCTTCCACTGACAGCCAATCAGCTGCAATTATTGTTATTACTGTTTGCAAATGCATAAATTAACATTAGAGGAAAAAGAGAAAATCAAACAGGAATGATTAGAAAAGCAAGCATTAAATGTAGAGTTGAGAAGCTGTACAATTAATACAGCAAACTAATTCAAAGAACTTGAAGCAGAACTGAATATTTGGATATAAACGAGTAAATTTATAAAAATTGATAAAAGGTCTTCGGATATGTTGGTCACAGCTGCTAAATTCCTCATTGTTTGGAAGCCATTCTTTTAAATTCAGAAGTCTGGAGAACTTCCAAGATTTAGTTCAGCAGAAACTTTCCAAAACATAATTTATTATAGAGATTCATAACTTCTTAACACTTCTATTTTTAAAAACATGTTCATATAAGTACATAACTACAATTTTTCTACTACAGTTTCACGAAGTTGATATAACTGAATACTTTTTAACCTGAGTGTGTTAAGCCAGGAGACCTGAGTTCAACTCCTCATGCAGCCTTGCAGTACATGAATTGACTTTGGATTAATTATCTTCAAGCTAATTTTCTTTGCAGGACTATATTGTGGACAAAATAAAGTGGGAGGGAGTCTGCACTGATCTGAGCATTCATTGGACAAAGGTAATATTTTTTTTAAAAAATCAATGAATTAGTTAATATGTGCAATTTCTCTACTAATAAGTTAATATATGGTAGCAGAGCACAGTATCACTTCACCTAGGGCCAAATTGTCCTGTGTCTGTTCTATACAATTGCAGTAAGGTAATAAGAATGAAAATCAAAGGGGTTAATGGTTATAAGGGATCAAAGACAAACTGTTTTTAAATACCAGTTTTGAGAAACATAAACAAGAGACTGCTGTTTGCGCAATGTTCTGCATGGATCCTTTTCTGGAAACAGCTGATACATATATCCTCTGTTTGTCCCCATGTTGGCCTCTGACTTCCGTTTATAATGAAAGTGAGGAATTGCACAGATTGCAAAAGTTTGAACTGAGGGTCAGAGGCAAATTGCAGAGACAAAGTTGGTTGTTCACCAAACGAGTTTCATATTCTTTCAGAATGCAAATACTGCTGAGCTTGCTTCAAGATCTTCTATGGAGTTGGGCCTCGTAGGTCTCCCTTGAGTTTCTGGCATGGCACCTGCCCTCTGGAACAGCATCCCCCCTGAGATCTGTATGGCTTCTATCTTGATGAAGATCAGAAAGTCATTGAGAACTTGGCTGTTCTTCCAAGCCTTGGGACAGAGTATCAACTGAGCCCTCTACAATGTTTTGCTTATTACAGAGAATTTGCTTTCTTGAAGAGTATGATCTGTTTCCTTATTTTTAAATATTTTCTGCTTTTTAAAGTGTAAGCAACCCAGTCATTTGGAGTCACATGACCTCTAAATTGTATTAACAAATAAGAATAAAATAAAAGAGGAAACAGTGGAGGGGTGGCATATTAATCCAGGAAGCCGTGGCAAAAGCATGGATACTGTGTGTTGCATTCTTTAATCTAAATCAGCCTTAATCTGATCCCTTCCTTATGTGTTATAGTTCAAGCTAAAAGGGGAGCACTAACTTGAGGGGGGGCTGGTCTAGAAGAGGCAAAATAGAGCAATGCACTTGGAGAAGTCAGCATTAGGAAGGTTTAGAAAGCTCATGGTAAATCATAAATTTATGATTTATGAACAACCTCCATTTTTGAGCAGAAAGTCACTGAGATTCTACAGTAATTCTTCTGCACTTCAGCCAAGGCCAATAAAAAGCAGCCACTAATATCATTTTTACACAAAATGTTGGCCATATCAATATCTGTAATGTCACAGAAGATGATGAAAAGGAATGTTAGCCCTCTCTGCTGTGGGAAACATATTTTGCTATGAAGTATATGATAAATAAATAAGATAAGTATAGAAAACAATAAATCTGAGGAAACCCCCAAAATTAAGGGTGAAATGCAGCACATGTCTGCACATAAGCATCTAGTAACAACTGGGAAGTCTCTTAACAGCCTGTTAATGAAGCCTTTGTTCCAAGGCATTCAAGCACAGATGGCTGGTTTCATTTTCTGTAAATTTCTTTGCATGTCTGTAGTTTGGGCCATAACATGATTTCTCTTCTAAGTTATTTCTAGTAATCCAGCATGAGTTCCCATGAACTGCTTCCCAGATTACAGCCTGAGAATCCCAGTCTCATAGATCAGGAAAGATTGTGGGTGCTATTAATTGAGGAATGAAATTTATTTATATAATTCTTTTGTAACCAACTTTCCTTTGGGGAGGCTTTCCCACTTTATTCTTGTAGCAACAGCCTTGTGAGGCAGGTTAAGGTGGGATATAGTGATTGAACCAAAGTCACCCCAGGATTCTACTCAGTGGAGGTCGGAATCTGGAAATTGTTGCTTCCAGATGAAAATTGTTGCTTCCAGATGAAAACCTGAATGATTACAGCTGGGAGTGGGGGTAGGTCAGAAGAATAGGTATTGGGTATAGACATGTCATGTCACTCACACAATTATATACAACTGTGCATTTAATTGTGTATGTGTGTATGAGTCCTCCAGTTTCTCCTTTCCTCTTGTCTGCTTCAGAAACAAGAATTAGAAAAAGCAGAAAAATATACATAGATTTATATATCTAGACGCTAAATAAACACACAGCTCCTTCTGACCATTTCCAAGTCCAGATGAAATTACCAGACACGTTAACATCTGAACTAGCTTGTATAATGCCAGATATCTGGGGGGGGGGGAGGTGTCTCATACACATTCTCTCTCCCTTTGTACCATCAGAATATTGTCTAAAATGTATAATGGGATATCAAATGTTTGTTGGAAATGCTCACAGGGGGAAGGAACTTTCTATCATATATGGTGGACTTGTAGAAAAACTAAGATATTCTGGAACCAAATATGTAAAACTATTCAAAAGATTCTTAAAGGGGACTTAAAACTGAAGCCGGAGCTGTTGCTCTTGGGTTTGATGGACCAACAGCTTGAAAAGCAACATGGAACTCTGTTCTTATATAAGATAACAGCAGCAAGACTCTTATATGCCCAAAGATGGAAGGATGCACAAATTCCCTCAATGGAGGACTGGACAATTAAACTGATAGAATCAGCACGAATGGCTAAACTGACAACATTGATAAGAGAAAACACTGTAAGTAGATTCGTTTCCACCTGGAAGCTGCTCTTGGACTATTTGCTGGTAACACAAAAGAATGAAGTCTTGATTTTAGGTTTTGATGATTGAATGGTTCTATTTTAGAGACACAATGTTACTAAATGTTTAATTAATAGTAAGAGATTAACTTTTATGTACTTTTATACCTGTGCTGGAAGAGATCAGAAACCACTGGTCTGATATGCTTCTTTGCCTATTCCTGTACCATTTTAGCTTTTGTTTCTTTTTTAGACTTGTATTCTATTGGTCTTATATTCTGCATTATGTGCTTTAATTATATCTTGAACAATTAATTTTAAAAAATGAAAAAAAAAGAATATTTTCCCTCATCAAATCTTCTCTAATTCACAGAACATTAGCATGTAACAGCGTCATCCCCAATGGGTTTATTTCCATGCACAAAGAACTGTTCACACGATGGACAGTTCAACCATGTGACCCTTCTACACACTTGCATTTGATAGAAGTATAGTTCTAGAAAGTCTATAGCATATGGCCCTTTAAAATGGTTAGATCACACTTATTGTGATATCTTATAATTCATTTAGTTATTTGTTCTTACGAGTTCAGGAAATTGTGATATCTGTCCTAACAGTCAGGAATCATGCTGAGACGAGGAATAGGTCTCTAGTGTTTATTACTGCTACGTAAGACAGAAAATCCTGACAAACTGAAGAAGTGTGAGAAAACCCATACAGATAAACCCCAAAAGTCAAGGTGGGTCTGTTCTGTGTCTCTTTGAATGACTGCTCAACTCTTCCCTACTACACATGCGTTTTCCCCCTGGATAGAGGCCCCTTCCAGCTCGCCATCAGTACTCATGACAATATCAGGCATCACCAACAGGTCATTTTATTATAGAAGTACAAATTACAACCAAAGCATAAATATAAGATATTTACAATACCTGACTAATAAAATAGTTACTGCTTGGTGCCTAAATTTTAACAAAGTACCAAGATGTCCAAGATCTTTCTAATAAGTTGAAGGCTGTTGCTGAATTCCACTTAGCAGCCTACATAAGTAACCTAGACATGTTGTGATATAAGTAATTGTATATGGATTTTTAAAGCTCAAATCCAGTAGCCCTAATGTGAACAGTCTATGGCTACAAGTCTATAGACTTTTTTTTAAAAAAACTTTTTCTGGTTCCAAATTTGGGAAGTTGGAATGGATTATGTTGCTGTTTCCCCTTTTCTGAGATCTCAGCATCAATTAGTTCAATTCACTGGACACCTCTATGACTGTAGCTTCTTATGGAATAGTCACAGGGGCACTTCTAATGCCTTTTCCAAACATAAGTTCAGCTAAGACAAATGGCTTGCTGAAACATCCAGGGGGAGAAAAATCAGTACTGAAGAGACCTTTTAAAAATAGTCCTAACTTTCATTCAGGAAGAAACCCTTAGACTTACAAGGCTTGGAGGAGCTTGAAATTATTGTCTTTTGCTGAAAGGAGGTAGAAACCAAGAGACATAAAATGTTTCAGAAAAGGCCAGAGGAAACACAACTTCCATTCAAGGCCATGGAAATGGAAAGGCTTCCCTTGACAGTTAACGCTTTAAGCCAGTGTTTCTCAACCTTGGCAACTTTAAGATGTGTGGACTTCAACTCCCAGAATTCCCCAGCTAGCATGGCTGGCTGAGGAATTCTGGAAGCT